>NC_057795.1:115955279-116081339 GCF_018294505.1 Triticum aestivum | reverse complement strand
TCGCGCCGCCCGGCCGCGAGCGCCCCGCCGCCGACGTCCTCCGGTCGCCCCGACCTCGCTGGCCCCTTCTCCCTCCTCAGCTCCGGCGAGAGCTCCGGCCCGAGCCCGGCCCGCCTCGATCCGCTCCGGACGATCTGGATCTGAGATCCGACAAGGTTGACTTTCCCCCCTCCAAAATTCGTCTAAGTCACCAGTCTGTGTAATTTTCATGCCCTATTCATAGCGTCGTATCTCTGCATCCGTAGCTCCGTTTCATGCGTGTAATATGTCAAATTGTTCGCCTCGACGAGTACATCATTTCATTACATTGCATTATATTCATTTGAGGTCATCTTGATGCCTGAATCATTGTTGCAAGAGTGCTTCATAATGTTTTCTGCTGTCTGTTAACAGAACGAGCTCATTTGTCATTTTTGCCATGATTGATGTGTGCATCCTATGAGGTTGATATCTACATGTGTTTTGCTCTATGTCATGCCATCTTTACAGAGGTGCTTACCATGTATTTTTGTGATCAGTGTGGTGACTAGCACAAGCATGCAAACTAGGCATCGTGATGTTCCTGATTTTAGTCCCTGTTCTGCTGTTATTTTGATGCCATGTAAACATGATGCTACAGAGAGATCCATGCACATTTTGAGATACTTCAGTAAGGATGTTTTGAACATTAGGTTATTGTATATCCATTCATGCCCCTAGTTGAAATTATGGAGTAGTCTAGCATGTCATTTTCGTGCTCTACTTTTGCTTCAAAATGTTTTCTGGCAGATTGTTTACTTGTTATTCAATTTTGCCAAGGTTGTTGTAGTTGATCCTTGCATGCTATGAACTTGTTCTTGCCTTGGTTTGTTACATAAACATGTCTTCTTACTGATTCTATGCTTATCTTGTCATGCAATGAGTTGTGGTGAGTGAATCGAGCTTGTTAAGTAGTGTACTTGCTGTTACTGTTTTGCTAGGCTGAATCTGTTATTTCGTGATGCTATGTAAACCTGCTTCTACAAATCATTCTATGCATAATCTGGAGATGTTCACTAAATGTGTTTTGTTCTACATGTCATGCTCTATCCATTAATGCCCCTGGTTGCATTTATAGCCTGCTGTAGCTTGTTCATATCTTGCTCCAAAGTTGTTTCATAATGTTGTTGTCAGCCTTGTTAACATTAAGTTCAGTTGTTGCCATGCGTTTTGCTAGTGACCCATGCTCCCTATGACCTTGCTATTGCCATGCTTAGCTTCACAAACATGTCTTCTTACTGTTGGTTACCTTGTCATGCCATGTTTTGCTCTGTAGTGAGTTGCACAAGCTCATCAACATGCCTTCATAATTCTGTTTCTGCCATGTTTGAATCTGTAATATAACTTGTCGTGTTTATGTGGATGCCATCATATTTTCTGATCCTTTTTGGCTTATGATCAGTAAGGGACTCTTGTTCTATGAATTTAGTAATATCATGCCATGCCTTTGTTTGCCATGATAAGTTCCTGTAACATGTTGTTTGATAGCTCTAAATATTGCAAACTGATGTTATTTTCTGCAAAGTCTAAAATTGTTATTACTTGCAATCTTACCATGTGTGTTTGAGCATGTTCTAGTGATTTTTGGAGATAGCTCGCTATTCATGTTTTGTAATGCATTACCTTTAAATCATGTCCATGCCTTTTATTATCATTTTGGGGTGTTGTAGCATATTGTTTTGATGCTTGCAATATACCTAGTCGCTGTTTTGGACAGCTTGTCCTTTAAACTTGTTTCATGTGTGTGTGTTGAACCGTTGCTCCGTTTTGAGTGTGCTCTATATAAAACTTGCTTAGAATTGCATGTAGTTTCATATTATCATGTTGCATCCATGCTTTGGTGTGTTTGCTTGATGTTTGGGTGCATTTTGCATCAATGCCATGTTTAACTTGTTTTGCTCATATCTTCTAGGCCGTAGCTCCGAACTAAATGAACTTTATATGTAACTTGGCTAGAATCTCATGTAGATCATCTTGGTGTATCTTAACTTGCTGTTTAACTACTTGAACATAATGTTTATTCAGATCTGGACCAATTTCGAAATATGCATATGAGGACTTACCGGTATTGTTATATGTTGTTCTCGGCCTCATTTAAACTTGCCTTGATGTGTTGCTCTTGTTTGCACCATCTCTTGCCATGAGTAGCTTCATGTAGCCTTGTCATGCATCATTCTTGTTGTGCATCATGCCTTGCTCATGTGTGGTGTGTTTACCATGTTGTGTGCTTCTTTTCGATAGTTCCTGTTCCGTTGCGATCGTGAGGATTCGTTCGTCTATGCTTGGTTCGGCTTCATCCGTTCGTCTTCTTCATGGACTCATTCTTCTTCCTTGCGGGATTTCAGGCAAGATGACCGCTACCCTGGATCTCACTACTATCATTGCTATGCTAGTTGCTTCGTTCTATCGCCATGCTGCGCTACCTATCACCTGTTTATCAAGCCATCCCAAATTGCCATGAACCTCTAACCTTTGACACCTTTCCTATGCAAACCGTTGTTTGGCTATGTTACCGCTTTTGCTCAGCCCCTCTTATAGCGTTGCTAGTTGCAGGTGAAGTTGAAGATTTCTCCATGGTGGACAGGATTTTGGTTGGGATATCACAACTCTTATATTATTAATGCATCCATATACTTGGTAAAGGGTGGAAGACTCGGCCTTTTGCCTGGTGTTTTGTTCCACTCTTGCTGCCCTAGTTTCCGTCATACCGGTGTTATGTTCCCGGATTTTGCGTTCCTTACGCGGTCGGGTGATTTATGGGACCCCCTTGACAGTTCGCTTTGAATAAAACTCCTCCAGCAAGGCCCAACATTGGTTTTACCATTTGCCTCACCTAGCCCTTTTTCCCTTGGGAGTCGCACATCTCGAGGGTCATCTTTATTTTACTCCCCCCCGGGCCAGTGCTTGTCTAAGTGTTGGTCCAAATTGAGCGATGTCCGGCGCCCCCTGGGCAACCAGGGTCTATGCCAACCCGACGTCTGGCTCATCTGGTGTGCCCTGAGAACGAGATATGTGCAGCTCCTATCAGGATTTGTCGGCACAGCGGGAGGCTTTGCTGGTCTTGTTTTACCATTGTCGAAATGTCTTGTAAACCAGGATTCCGAGTCTGATCGGGTCTTCCTGGGAAAAGGTATATCCTTCATTGATCGCGAGAGCTTGTCATGGGCTAAGTTGGGACTGTTGGAAATATGCCCTAGAGGCAAAAATAAATAAGTTATTATTATATTTCTTTGTTCATGATAATAGCCTTTTATTCATGCTATAACTGTATTATCCAGAAATCGTAATACACGTGTGAATACATAGACCACAATATGTCCCTAGTGAGCCTCTAGTTGACTAGCTCGTTGTGATCAACAGATAGTCATGGTTTCCTGGCTATGGACATTGGATGTCGTTGATAACGGGATCACATCATTAGGAGAATGATGTGATGGACAAGACCCAATCCTAAGCATAGCACAAAGATCGTGTAGTTCGTTTGCTAGAGCTTTGCCAATGTCAAGTATCTCTTCCTTTGACCATGAGAGCGTGTAACTCCTGGATACCGTAGGAGTGCTTTGGGTGTATCAAACGTCACAACGTAACTGGGTGACTATAAAGGTGCACTACAGGTATCTCTGAAAGTATCTATTGTTTTATGCGGATCGAGACTGGGATTTGTCACTCCGTGTAAACGAAGAGGTATCTCTGGGCCCACTCGGTAGGACATCATCATATGCGCAATGTGACCAAGGAGTTGATCACGGGATGATGTGTTACGGAACGAGTAAAGAGACTTGCCGGTAACGAGATTGAACAAGGTATCGGTATACCGACGATCGAATCTCGGGCAAGTACAATACCGCTAGACAAAGGGAATTGAATACGGGATTGATTAAGTCCTTGACATCGTGGTTCATCCGATGAGATCATCGTGGAACATGTGGGAGCCAACATGGGTATCCAGATCCCGCTGTTGGTTATTGACCGGAGAATGTCTCGGTCATGTCTGCATGTCTCCCGAACCCGTAGGGTCTACACACTTAAGGTTCGGTGACGCTAGGGTTATAAAGGAAGCTTGTATGTGGTTACTGAATGTTGTTCGGAGTCCCGGATGAGATCCCGGACGTCACGAGGAGTTCCGGAATGGTCCAGAGGTAAAGATTTATATATGGGAAGTCCTGTTTTGGTCACCGGAAAAGTTTCGGGCGATATCGGTATTGTACCGGGACCACCGGGAGGGTCCCGGGGGTCCACCAAGTGGGGCCACCTGCCCCAGAAGGTTGCATGGGCCAAGTGTGGGAGGGGACCAGCCCCTAGGAGGGCTGGTGCGCCCCCCACAAGGAGTCCAAGGCGCAAGAGAGAGTGGGAGGGGGCAAACCCTAGTCCAGATGGGCCTTAAGGCCCATATTGGTGCGCCTCCCTCTCCTCTCCCCCCTTGGCCGCCTCCCCTTTGCCATCTAGGGCTGGCCGCACCCCTTGGGGGTGGGAAACCCTAAAGGGGGCGCAGCCCCCCTTCCCCCTATATATAGATGAGGTTTGGGGCTGCCATACACATGAGTTCTCTCCCTCTTGGTGCAGCCCTACCTCTCTCCCTACTCCTCCTCTCCCGTGGTGCTTGGCGAAGCCCTGCTGGATTGCCACGCTCCTCCATCACCACCACGCCGTTTTGCTGCTGTTGGATGGAGTCTTCCTCAACCTCTCCCTCTCTCCTTGCTGGATCAAGGCGTGGGAGACGTCACCGGGCTGTACGTGTGTTGAACGCGGAGGTGCCGTGCGTTCGGCACTTGATCATCGGTGATCTGAATCACGACGAGTACGACTCCATCAACCCCGTTCACTTGAACGCTTCCGCTTAGCGATCTACAAGGGTATGTAGATGCACTCTCCTTCTACTCGTAGCTGGTTTCTCCATAGATAGATCTTGGTGACACGTAGGAAAATTTTGAATTTCTGCTACGTTCCCCAACAGTGGTATCAGAGCTAGGTCTATTGCGTAGATTCTTTGCACGAGTAGAACACAAAGTAGTTGTGGGCGTTGATGTTGTTCAATATGCTTACCGTTACTAGTCCAATCTTGTTTCGACGGTATTGTGGGATGAAGCGGCCCGGACCGACCTTACACGTACTCTTACGTGAGACAGGTTCCACCGATTGACATGCACTTGGTGCATAAGGTGGCTAGCGGGTGCCAGTCTCTCCCACTTTAGTCGGAACGGATTCGATGAAAAGGGTCCTTATGAAGGGTAAATAGCAATTGGCATATCACGTTGTGGTTTTGCGTAGGTAAGAAACGTTCTTGCTAGAAACCCATAGCAGCCACGTAAAACATGCAACAACAATTAGAGGACGTCTAACTTGTTTTTGCAGGGTATGCTATGTGATGTGATATGGCCAAGAAGAATGTGATGAATGATATGTGATGTATGAGATTGATCATGTTCTTGTAATAGGATTCACGACTTGCATGTCGATGAGTATGATAACCAGCAGGAGCCATAGGAGTTGTCTTTATTTATTGTATGACCTGCGTGTCATTGAAGAACGCCATGTAAACTACTTTACTTTATTGCTAAACGCGTTAGTCATAGAAGTAGAAGTAGTCGTTGGCGTGACAACTTCATGAAGGCACGATGATGGAGATCATGATGATGGAGATCATGGTGTCATGTCGGTGACGATGATGATCATGGAGCCCCGAAGATGAAGATCAAAAGGAGCAAAATGATATTGGCCATATCATGTCACTATTTGATTGCATGTGATGTTTATCATGTTTATGCATCTTGTTTACTTAGGACGACGGTAGTAAATAAGATGATCCCTTACAAAATTTCAAGAAGTGTTCTCCCCTAACTGTGCACCGTTGCTACAGTTCGTCGCTTCTAAGCACCACGTGATGATCGGGTGTGATGGATTCTTACGTTCACATACAACGGGTGTAAGACAGTTTTACACAGCGAAAACACTTAGGGTTAACTTGACGAGCCTAGCATGTACAGACATGGCCTCGAAACACGGAGACCGAAAGGTCGAGCATGAGTCGTATAGCAGATACGATCAACATGAAGATGTTCACCGATGATGACTAGTCCGTCTCACGTGATGATCGGACATGGCCTAGTTGACTCGGATCATGTGATCACTTAGATGACCAGAGGGATGTCTATCTGAGTGGGAGTTCATAAGATGAACTTAATTATCCTGAACATAGTCAAAAGACCTTTTGCCAATTATGTCGTAGCTCGCGCTTTAGTTCTACTGTTTTAGATATGTCCCTAGAGAAAATATAGTTGAAAGTTGGTAGTAGCAATTATGCGAACAGTAGAAAGCTTATGTCCTTAATGCACTGCTCAGTGTGCTAAACCCCAAACGTCGTTTGTGGATGTTTCGAACATCGAACATACACATTTTGATAACTACGTGATAGTTTAGTTAAACGGTTTAGAGTTGAGGCACCAAAGATGTTTTCGAAACGTCGCGGAACATATGAGATGTTTCGAGGGCTGAAATTGGGATTTCAGGCTCGTGCCCACGTCAAAAGGTATAAGACCTCCGACGATTCTCTTAGCCTGCAAACTAAGGGAGAAAATCTCAATCGTTGAGCTTGTGCTCAGATTGTCTGAGTGCAACAATCACTTGAATCGAGTGGGAGTTAATCTTCCAGATGAGATAGTGATGTTTCTCCAAAGTCATTGCCACCAAGCTGCAAGAGCTTCGTGATGAACTATAACATATCAGGGATAGATATGATGATCCTTGAGGTATTCGCGATGTTTGACACCGCGAAAGTAGAAATCAAGAAGGAGCATCAATTGTTGATGGTTGGTGAAACCACTAGTTTCAAGAAGGGCAAGGGAACAAAGGGATACTTCATGAAACGGCAATTCAGCTGCTGCTCTAGTGAAGAAACCCAAGGTTGAACCCAAACCCGAGACTAAGTGCTTCTGTAATAAGGGGAACAACCACTGGAGCAGCATTACCCTAGATACTTGGTAGATGAGAAGGCTGGCAAGGTCGATAGAAGTATATTGGATATACATTATGTTAATGTGTACTTTACTAGTACTCCTAGTAGCACCAGGGTATTGGATACCGGTTCGGTTGCTAAGTATTAGTAACTCGAAATAAAAGCTACGGAATAAACGGAGACTAGCTAAAGGTGAGCTGACGATATATGTTGGAAGTGTTTCCAAGGTTGATATGATCAAGCATCGCACGCTCCCTCTACCATCAATATTAGTATTAAACCTGAATAAGTGCTCTTGCACCTAAAGGAATGGTTTATTGAACCTTGATCGTAGGGATACACATTTTCATGCCAAAAGATATAAGATAGTAATGATAGTACCACTTACTTGTGGCACTGCCATGTAAGTCATAATGGTATAAAACGCATGAAGAAGCTCCATGTTGATGGATCTTTGGACTCACTCGTTTTTGAAAAGTTTGAGACATGCGAACCATGTCTATTGGTGTATGTGCATGAAGAAACTCCATGCAAATGGACCGTTCGGACTCACTTGATTTTGAATCACTTGAGATATGCAAATCATACCACATAGGCAAGATGACTGAAAAGCCTCGGTTTCAGTAAGATGGAACAAGATAGCAACTTGTTGGAAGTAACACATTTTGATGTGTGCAGTCCAATGAATGCTGAGGCATGCAGTGAATATCGTTATGTTCTTACTTCACAGATGATTCGAGTAGATGTTGAGAATATTTACTTGATGAAACACAAGTCTGAATTATTGAATGGTTCAAGTAATTTCAGAGTGAAGTAGAAGATCATTGTGACAAGAGGATAAAATGTCTATGATATGATCATAGAGATGAATATCTGAGTTACGAGTTTTGGCACACAATTAAGACATTGTGGAAATTGTTTCGCAATTAATACCGCCTGGAACACCATAGTGTGATGGTGTGTCCGAACATCATAGTTGCACCCTATTGGATATGGTGCGTACCATGATGTCTCTTATCGAATTACCACTATCGTTCATGGGTTAGGCATTAGAGACAACCACATTCACTTTAAATAGGGCACCATGTAATTCCGTTGAGATGACACCGTATGAATTATGGTTTAGAGAAACCTAAGTTGTCGTTTCTTAAAAGTTTGGGGCTGCGACGCTTATGTGAAAAAGTTTCAGGTTGATAAGCTCGAACCCAAAGCGGATAAAATGCATCTTCATAGGACACCCAAAACAGTTGGGTATACCTCCTAATTCAGATCCGAAAGCAATATGAATTGTTTCTAGAATCGGGTCCTTTCTCGAGGAAAGGTTTCTCTCGAAAGAGTTGAGTGGGAGGATGGTGGAGACTTGATGAGGTTATTGAACCGTCTCTTCAACTAGTGTGTGGCAGGGCACAGGAAGTTGTTCCTGTGGCACCTACACCAATTGAAGTGGAAGCTTATGATATTGATCATGAAACTTCGGATCAAGTCACTACCAAACCTCGTGGGATGACAAGGATGCGTACTACTTCAGAGTGGTACGTAATCCTGTCTTGGAAGTCATGTTGCTGGACAACAATGAACCTACGAGCTATGGAGAAGCGATGGTGGGCCCGGATTCCGATAAATGGCTCGAGGCCATAAAATCCGAGAACGGATCCATGGACTTTGGTGGACTTGCCCGATGATCGGCAAGCCATTAAGATAAATGGATCTTTAAGAAGAAGACGGACGTGGATGGTAATGTCACCGTCTATGAGGCTCGACTTGTGGCGAAGAGTTTTTCACAAGTTCAAGGAGTTGACTACGATGAGATTTTCTCATCCGTAGCGATGCTTAAGTCCGTCGGATTCATGTTAGCATTAGCTGTATTTATGAAATCTGGCAGATGGATATCAAAACGAGTTTCCTTACCAGTTTTCGTGAGGAAAGGTTGTATGTAATACAATCAAAAAGTTTTGTCGATCCTAAGGATGCTAAAAGGTATGCTAGCTCCAGCGATCCTTCTAAGGACTGGAGTGAGCATCTCGGAGTTGGAATGTATGCTTTGATGATGATCGAAGATTTTGGGTTTGTACAAAGTTTATGAGAAATTTGTATTTCCAAAGAAGTGAGTGGGAGCACTATAGAATTTCTGATGAGTATATGTTGTTGACATATTGATGATCAGAAATGATGTAGAATTTCTAGAAAGCATATAGGGTTATTTGAAAGGTGTTTTTCAATGGAAAGCCTGGATTAAGCTACTTGAACGTTGAGCATCAAGATCTATAAGGATAGATCAAAATGCTTAATAATACTTTCAAATGAGCACATACCTTGACATAATCTTGAAGGTGTTCAAGATGGATCAGTCAAAGAAGGAGTTCTTGCCTGAGTTGTAAGGTGTAAAGCTCGACCACGGAAGAAGAAAGAGGAAGGACGAAGGTCGTCCCCTATGCTTTTATCATAGGCTCTCTACAGTATGCTATGCTGTGTACCGCACCTGAAGTGTGCCTTGCCATGAGTCAGTTAAGGGGTACAATAGTGATCCAAGAATGGATCACAGGACAGCGGTCAAAGTTATCCTTAGTAACTAGTGGACTAAGGAATTTTCTCGATTATGGAGGTGGTAAAAGAGTTCGTCGTAAAGGGTTACGTCGATGCAAGCTTAACACCTATCCTGATAGCTCTGAGTAGAGATACCGGATATGTATGATGGAGCAACAATTTAGAATAGCTCCAAGTAGAACAGTTGTTTGGAATAGCTCCAAATAGAGCATGGTAGCTGCATCTAGGAGATGACATAGAGATTTGTAAAGCACACACGGATCTGAAAGGTTCAGACCCGTTGACTAAAACCTCTCTCACAAGCAACATGATCAAACATAAAACTCATTGAGTATTAATCACATAGTGATGTGAACTAGACTACTGACTCTAGTAAACTCTTGGGTATTAGTCACATGGCGATGTGACCTGTGAGTGTTAATCACATGGCGATGTGAACTAGATTATTGACTCTAGTGCAAGTGGGAGACTGTTGGAAATATGCCCTAGAGGCAATAATAAATAAGTTATTATTATATTTCTTTGTTCATGATAATAGTCTTTTATTCATGCTATAACTGTATTATCCGGAAATCGTAATACACGTGTGAATACATAGACCACAATATGTCCCTAGTGAGCCTCTAGTTGACTAGCTCGTTGTGATCAACAGATAGTCATGGTTTCCTGGCTATGGGCATTGGATGTCGTTGATAACGGGATCACATCATTAGGAGAATGATGTGATGGACAAGACCCAATCCTAAGCATAGCACAAAGATCGTGTAGTTCGTTTGCTAGAGCTTTGCCAATGTCAAGTATCTCTTCCTTTGACCATGAGAGCGTGTAACTCCTGGATACCGTAGGAGTGCTTTGGGTGTATCAAACGTCACAACGTAACTGGGTGACTATAAAGGTGCACTACAGGTATCTCTGAAAGTATCTATTGTTTTATGCGGATCGAGACTGGGATTTGTCACTCCGTGTAAACGGAGAGGTATCTCTGGGCCCACTCGGTAGGACATCATCATATGCGCAATGTGACCAAGGAGTTGATCACGGGATGATGTGTTACGGAACGAGTAAAGAGACTTGCCGGTAACGAGATTGAACAAGGTATCGGTATACCGACGATCGAATCTCGGGCAAGTACAATACCGCTAGACAAAGGGAATTGAATACGGGATTGATTAAGTCCTTGACATCGTGGTTCATCCGATGAGATCATCGTGGAACATGTGGGAGCCAACATGGGTATCCAGATCCCGCTGTTGGTTATTGACCGGAGAACGTCTCGGTCATGTCTGCATGTCTCCCGAACCCGTAGGGTCTACACACTTAAGGTTCGATGACGCTAGGGTTATAAAGGAAGCTTGTATGTGGTTACCGAATGTTGTTCGGAGTCCCGGATGAGATCCCGGACGTCACGAGGAGTTCCGGAATGGTCCGGAGGTAAAGATTTATATATGGGAAGTCCTGTTTTGGTCACCGGAAAAGTTTCGGGCGATATCGGTATTGTACCGGGACCACCGGGAGGGTCCCGGGGGTCCACCAAGTGGGGCCACCTGCCCCAGAAGGTTGCGTGGGCCAAGTGTGGGAGGGGACCAGCCCCTAGGAGGGCTGGTGCGCCCCCACAAGGAGTCCAAGGCGCAAGAGAGAGTGGGAGGGGGCAAACCCTAGTCCAGATGGGCCTTAAGGCCCATATTGGTGCGCCTCCCTCTCCTCTCCCCCCTTGGCCGCCTCCCCTTTGCCATCTAGGGCTGGCCGCACCCCTTGGGGGTGGGAAACCCCAAAGGGGGCGCAGCCCCCCTTCCCCCTATATATAGATGAGGTTTGGGGCTGCCATACACATGAGTTCTCTCCCTCTTGGTGCAGCCCTACCTCTCTCCCTACTCCTCCTCTCCCGTGGTGCTTGGCGAAGCCCTGCTGGATTGCCACGCTCCTCCATCACCACCATGCCGTTGTGCTGCTGTTGGATGGAGTCTTCCTCAACCTCTCCCTCTCTCCTTGCTGGATCAAGGCGTGGGAGACGTCACCGGGCTGTACGTGTGTTGAACGCGGAGGTGCCGTGCGTTCGGCACTTGATCATCGGTGATCTGAATCACGACGAGTACGACTCCATCAACCCCGTTCACTTGAATGCTTCCGCTTAGCGATCTACAAGGGTATGTAGATGCACTCTCCTTCTACTCGTAGCTGGTTTCTCCATAGATAGATCTTGGTGACATGTAGGAAAATTTTGAATTTCTGCTACGTTCCCCAACAGGGACACCCCTGCAGGGTATAATCTTTCGAAAGCCGTGCCTGCGGTTATAGGCAGATGGGAATTTGTTAATGTCCGGTTGTAGATAACTTGACACCAGATCCGAATTAAAATGCATCAACCATGTGTGTAGCCGTCCTGGTCTCTTTTCGGTGGAGTCCGGGAAGTGAACACGGTTTCTGTGTTATGTTCGACGTAAGTAGGAGTTCAGGATCACTTCTTGATCATTGCTAGTTTCACGACCGTTCCGTTTGCTCTCTTCTCGCCCTTATTTGCGTATTGTTAGCCACCATATATGCTTAGTCGCTGCTGCAACCTCACCACTTTACCCCTTCCTTTCCCATTAAGCTTTGCTTGTCTTGATACCCATGGTAATGGGATTGCTGAGTCCTTGTGGCTCACAGATTACTACAACAACAGTTGCAGGTACATGTTATGCGATGATCATGACGCGAGAGCGATGTTTGCTTGTTTGGAGTTCTTCTTCTGCTTCTTCTTCGATCAGGGGATAGGTTCCAGGTCGGCAGCCTGGGCTAGCAGGGTGGATGTCGTTTGAGTTCCTGTTTGTGTTTCATCCGTAGTCGGATGGTGCTCTAATGTATGATGATGTTGTATTCGTGTGGCATTGTATGCCTTATGTATTTATCCCCATCTATTATGTAATGTTGATGTAATGATATCCACCTTGCAAAAGCATTTCAATATGCGGGTCTATCCTTGGTGGGACCTTCGAGTTCCTTTTGGATAGGGTCGCATATTGGGCGTGACAAAAATCTTGTGGGCCTTTAGCTGGGCCAGCCCATTATGGTCCGCAAAATCTCGCAGGCCTTTAGCTGGGCCAGCCCATTATGGTCCTCAAAATCTTGTGGGCCTTTAGTTGGGCCGGCCCATTTAAACTTGATGGGCCGGTCCATGTGTCAACATATCATAGGCGTGCCTGGCCCATTGGATGAGTGACACATGTGCCAACGTGGAGTTGACACATGTCTCCTCCAGCCAATGATGATTTTACATGTGGAAAATCCCCATTGATCGGGGCTGTTAACGGGTTATCGGATCCAAAACCCAACCTGATAGCTTAACGGTGTTCCGATACGGTGGATGCCACATGTCGGTCACCCTTGACGAAAGCACTTCTGTGACACGTGATTTATCATCATGGAAGTGGACACTTCCGTGATGATAATTTTGGTAATGTCATGGAACACTTCTACGACAGCACAGGTATGACTATCTTGATTCTGTCATAAAATCATCATGGATGTACATGCATGACAGAAAACACGACCTACTATGACAAACACGTATCATCACGGAACTGTATTTTTTTAGTGCAACAATAAATCTGTGGAACGACACAGTCATAACTTTCAATGCCAGTGATGAACCTCAATTCTGAACAGTCCGGGCACCAGCTGCCTTGGTCCTTAGTCCAATCATGGACGGCTTCCGGCTCACTAAAGTGCTCATGGACAGCAGAAGCGGATTAAACCTCATCTACAAGGAAACCATCAACAAGATGGAAATTGACAAGAGCCGCATCGAGTGAAGCAGCACGACCTTCAGGGGAATCATCCCTAGTCGGGAGGCACAGTGTGTGGGAAAAATCACACTGGATGTGGTATTCGGCACGCCGGAGAATTACAGGTCCGAAGAAATCACGTTCCAAGTGGCCCCGTTCAGCAGTGGATACCACGCCCTCTTAGGGCGGGATGCTTTCACGAGCTTTCAAGCTATACCCCATTACGGGTACATGAAGCTCAAAATGCCCGGACCCAATGGAATCATCACTCTAGCTAGTGATCCGGACGTCGCACCACGCGCCGAAAATAAAACTGCCGCACTAGCCCTGGAGGCATTATCCGAAACCCTCGCGACCGAAGAATTGACAACACTGCACGCCATAGTGGACAGAGACGACGTGATACTCGACAAGCGACCCAAGTCCACCTCTTTCAAGCCCACAGACGAGATAGCCAAATTCCAGGTCCACCCAACGGACCCCACAAAGACAGCTACCATTGGGACACAGTTGAACCCCACAATGGATGTCACACTGCAAGATTTCCTACGAGAGAATTGGGACATTTTTGCCTGGCATCCTTCAGACATGCCGGGCATCTCATGCAGGTTGGCCGAACACAGCCTCAATATACTGAAAGGATACAAGCCAGCCAAACAGGCTCTTAGGCGCTTCTCAGAGCCTAAGCGGCAAGCCATGGGAGAAGAGCTAGCCAAGCTACTCGAGGCCGGATTCATCAGAGATATAAAACATCCGGATTGGCTAGCAAACCTGGTAATGGTACCAAAGAAGGACAAATCCTGGCGCCTATGTGTCACTTTCAAAGACCTCAATAAGGCTTGCCCTAAGGATCCCTTCCCCCTCCCTCGCATTGACCAAATAATTGACGCCACCGCAGGACATGACTCACTGTCTTTCCTCAACGCATACTCTGGATACCATCAAATAAAGATGGCGGAATCCGACCAAGCCGCAACGGCCTTCATAACGCCATATGGCCCCTTCTGTTTCAACACTATGCCTTTCGGGCTCAAAAACACCGGCGCAACCTATCAACGCATGATTCAGACATGCCTGGAGAGGCAAATCAGCAAAACAGTGGATGCATACGTGGGCGATGTGGTCATCAAAACAAGACACGTCGAAACTCTAGTAGATGACTTGAGACTAATGTTCGACAACCTCCGAACATACGACATCAAGATCAACCCGGAAAAATGTGTTTTCGGCGTACCCTCCGGGAAGTTGCTCGGCTTCATTGTTTCCAATAGAGGAACCGAAGCAAATCTGGCAAAAATCTGAGCTCTGTCACAGTTGGCTATCCCAACAGACCTCAAGCAGATCCAGAAACTAACTGGATGTGTGGCTGCCTTAAGCCGCTTTATCTCCCGATTAGGAGAAAAGGCACTACCTCTTTATCGCCTTCTTCGGGTCAGCCTTCACCATTGATAAAGTTCTCACCGGAGGAGCATACCATCTGCGCAATACATCTGATAACAGACTCGAGCCGAACCCATGGAACGTGGCCAGACTCTGAAGATTCTACGCCTAGTGCCGAACTTAGTGTTTGTCTCCTTACCTCCGCTCTTTCAATTATGTCCTCCTTCCTTTCTCGCCCACTTTACCTTTTTCACATAAAACTTTAAATATTGTACGGATTCTTTGATTGCTCTGGACGCACTACGCATGCTCGCTATACCTGGGGGCTTCCTATACGGAAGCTAAAATATAATTACTTTAATGGCTTCCTGCCAACCACATATGCATTTTCTTTCCATACGTGTCTTTTCTTCACCATTATATGCATCGATATGATATGTCTCTGTCGTATCTACTTTTCCAAACACTTTTGCCCTTGTTTTGGAATCTAACTTATATGATTTGAATGGAACTAACCCGGACTGACGCTGTTTTCAGCAGAATTGCCATGGTGTTGTTTTATGTGCAGAAAATAAAAGTTCTCGGAACGACCTGAAACTCCACGGAATATCTTAGGATAATTAATAAAAAATCCTTGGAAAAGATGAAGCCAGGGGGCCCACACCCTGTCCACGAGGGTGGGGGGCGCGCCCCCCCTACCTCATGGGTCCCCTGGTGGCCCTCCGACGCCAACTCCAACTCCATATATTGGCCTTCGGAGAGAAAAAAACCAGAGAAAAGAAATCATCGTGTTTTACGATACGGAGCTGCCAAGTGATGACCCACAAGTATAGGGGATCTATCGTAGTCCTTTCGATAAGTAAGAGTGTCGAACCCAACGAGGAGCAGAAGGAAATGATAAGCGGTTTTCAGAAAGGTGTTCTCTGCAAGTATTGAAATAAATGGTAACATGTAGTTTTGTGATAAGATAAATTGTAACGAGCAACAAGTAATAAAAGTAAATAAGGTTAAGCAAGGTGGCTCAATCCTTTTTGTGGCAAAGGACAAGCCTGGACAAACTATTATAATAGGAAAAGCGCTCCCGAGGACACATGGGAATATCGTCAAGCTAGTTTTCATCATGCTCATAAGATTCGCGTTCGGTACTTTGATAATTTGATATGTGGGTGGACCAGTGCTTGGGTACTGCCCTTACTTGGACAAGCATCCCACTTATGATTAACCTCTACTGCAAGCATCTGCAACTACAACAAAAGTATTAAGGTAAACCTAACCATAGCATGAAACATGTGGATCCAAATCAGCCCCTTACGAAGCAACGCATAAACTAGGGTTTAAGCTTCTGTCACTCTAGCAACCCATTATCTACTTATTACTTCCCAATGCCTTCCTCTAGGCCCAAATAATGGTGAAGTGTTATGTAGTCGACGTTCACATAACACCACTAGAGGTTAGACAACATACATCTTATCAAAATATCGAACGAATACCAAATTCACATGACTACTAATAGCAAGACTTCTCCCTTGTCCTCAGGAACAAACGTAATTACTCACAAAGCATATTCATGTTCATAATCAGAGGGGTAATAATGTGCATAAAGGATCTGAACATATGGTCTTCCACCAAATAAACCAACTAGCATCAACTACAAAGAGTAATCAGCACTACTAGTAACCTACTAGCACCAATCCCGGACTTGGAGACAAGAATTGGATACAAGAGATGAACTAGGGTTTGGATATGAGATGGTGCTGGTGAAGATGTTGATGGAGATTGCCCTCTCCCGATGAGAGGAGCATTGGTGATGACGATGGTGATGATTTCCCCCTCCCGGAGGGAAGTGTCCCCGGCAGAACGGCTCTGCCAGAGCCCTAGATTGGGTCCGCCAAGGTTCCGCCTCGTGGCGGCGGAGTCTCGTCCCGAAAGGTTCTTCTTGATTTTTTTATCATCGAAAGACTTCATATAGGAGAAGATGGGCGTCGGAGAGGCACCAGGGGGCCCACGAGGTAGGGGGCGCGCCTAGGGGGGGGGGCGCCCCCCACCCTCGTGAGCAGGGTGTGGGCCCCCTGGCCTTCATCTTGGGCGACGATTTTTCTTTATTTATTCCAAGGTATTCCGTGGAGTTTCAGGAATTTTGGAGTTACATAAAATAGGCCTCCAATATTTGCTCCTTTTCCAGCCCAGAATTCTAGCTGCCGGCATTCTCCCTCTTCATATAAACCTTGTAAAATAAGGGAGAATAGCCATAAGTATCGTGACATAACGTGGAATAACAACCCATAATGCAATAAATATTGTCATAAAAGCATGATGCAAAATGGACGTATCAACTCCCCCAAGCTTAGACCTCGCTTGTCCTCAAGCAAAAAGCCGATAACAATAAATATGTCCTCATGTTTAGAGGTAGAGGCGTCGATAAAAATAAAATACGGACATGAAGGCATCATGATTATTTCATAACAGCAACATAATTAGATTTTGTCATATGATTACCCATGTTCAAGTAATGATCTATTCACAAAGCCAAAGCATGAATCAGAAACATTATTGGGCACCAACAATTATAATCTCAGTCATTGAAGCAATTGCAATTTATCATAACATCGGAAAGAGTCTATGTCAAAGCTTAAAAGCAAGTCCACATACTCAACTATCATTTAGTCCTTCATAATTGCTAGCACTCACGCGATACTTGTGGTTACGGAGTTTTAATCGGACACAAAGAAAGATAGGGGCTTATAGTTTTGCCCCACAACCTTTTACCTCAAGGGTAATGTCAACAATAATAATTCATGCTCCCCCACATCCAATTAGATATGTATATCATACTCTTTCCAACATGCTGAGCTTGCCAAAGGATAAAATGAAAAAGGAAAGGTGAGGATCACCGTGACTCTTGTAAGGTAGAGGATAATAATAAAAGATAGGCCCTTCGCAGAGGGAAGCAGAGGTTGTCATGCGCGTTTAGGGTTGATGCACAAAATCTTAATGCAAAAGAACGTCACTTTATATTGCCCCTTGCATGTGAACCTTTATTATGCAGTCGTCGCTTTTATTGCGTCCACAACAAGTTCGTACAAAGCTTATTTCTCTACATTAATAAGTCATGCATATTTAGAGAGCAATTTTTATTGCTTGCACCGATGACAACTTACTTGAAGGATCTTACTCAATCCATAGGTAGATATGGTGGACTCTCATGGCAAAACTGGTTTAAGGGTGTTTGGAAGCACAAGTAGTATTTCTACTTGGTGCTAAGAATTTGGCTAGCATGAGGGGGAAAGGCAAGCTCAACACGGTAGAGGATCCATGACAACATACTTTATCTCGAATGTAAGAAAACATAACTCATTATGTTGTCTTCCTTGTCTAACCTCAACTATTTAGCATGTCATATTTTAATGAGTGCTTCCAATCATAAAAGATGTCAATGATAATATATCTATATGTGAAACCTCTCTTTCCTTATTACTTCCTATTAATTGCAACTATGACCAAAGCTATATTTGCCAACTCCCAACAACTTTTAATCATCATACTCTTTCTATGTGAAGTCATTACTTTCACTAAGTTCAATATGAGCTCCTTGATTCTTTTTATTCTTTTCTTCTACTTACCCAAGATCATGGTAAAACAATCAAGCCCTTGACTCAACACTAATCTTTATTATATAACTCACGGACTCGATTACAGAGAAGGATCATAAAGCAAAACTCAAAACTAGATCATGCCACGCCTTTATTCTACTAAATCAAGATACTACTAATAGGATCGAACTAAGAAAAACTATAAAGATAGGAGTTGTGATGGTGATACGATAGCAGGGCACCTCCCCCAAGCTTGGCAGTTGCCAAGGGGAGTGCCCATACCCATGTGATTATATCTCCTTCTTTGTTGTTGGCATAATATTCTTGGCGATGATTCCCCTCAGAATACGGTTCTCCTCCTCAAGCTTATTGACTTGCTGCTTCAGGTCCATTATTTCCTTGCGAAGCTTCCCTGTAACGGCTAAAGCTCCTTGCACCCAAGGGTGTTGCATAGTTGTGGGAGAACAAGAGACACTCCTCCTCATATTTTCATTGGAAAGAAATTTAACATTGGAAGGGATAACCGAGTTTGGAATAGTTGAGCTATGTAATTCCCCCATCGTAAACCCAGCTCGGAGATGAGAGGTAACTTCTTGATCTTCCATGGCGTCTACTCTCATCAGGTCAGCCCCATATCTTCCTCCGTTGCCATCCCAAAGTGGTCAGCGTCGCTGTTTACCCTTAGTTCCGGTGCCGGGTTAGATACCCGGCCTTCTCCGACTGACTCTTGAGAAGACATCTTGCTTTAATCTGTAGTAGCAACAGTTCGAAACGAAAACAGAGGATATTTGCGTGATACGAGAGTCAAAACCTTCGGGAGTATATATAATGAATTTTTACTGACCGAAATACATGTCGTGCAAGGAAACGGAGTCCGGAGGGCACACGAGGTGCTCACTAGGTAGGGGGCGTGCCCAGGGGGGTAGGGCGCGCCCTCCACCCTCATGGAGGCCTCGTGTCCTCCCCGGACTGCTGCTTATTTTCTATTTTCTAAATATTCCAAAATGGAGAAATATTGCCTTAAAAACTGTTTTGGAGTCAGTTTACTTACCGTACCACATACCTATTCCTTTTCGGAGTCTGGAACGTTCTGGAAAGTGTCCTTTATGTACTCCTCCGGGGTCACAGTTTCAATAATATTAGTTTCAGCATTTATAGTATTACCTGAGATATAGTGTTTGATCCTTTGACCGTTTACCACCTTCGGATTTGTGCCTTCGAAGTTGTTGATTTTTATGGCACCGGAACGATAGACCTCCTCGATAACGTAGGGACCTTCCCACTTACCTGCAAAAAATCTTAAACGAGAGTTGTATAGCAATACATAATCACCTACATGAAACTCACGCTTTTGTATCCTTTTGTCATGCCATCTTTTAACCTTTTCTTTAAACAACTTGGCATTTTCATAAGCTTGGGCTCTCCATTCATCAAGTGAGCTAATATCAAATAACCTCTTCTCACCGGCAAGTTTGAAATCATAGTTGAGCTCTTTAATAGCCCAATATGCCTTATGTTCTAGTTCGAGAGGTAAGTGACAAGCTTTTCCATAGACCATTTTGTACGGAGACATACCCATAGGATTTTTATATGCAGTTCTATAGGCCCATAATGCATCATCAAGTTTCTTGGACCAATTCTTTCTAGACCTATTAACAGTCTTTTGCAAAATTAATTTGAGCTCCCTATTGCTCAATTCTACTTGACCACTAGACTGAGGGTGATAAGGAGATGCAATCCTATGATTAACATCATATTTAGCAAGCATCTTACGGAAAGCACCATGAATAAAGTGTGAACCACCATCAGTCATTAAATATCTAGGGAGTCCAAACCTCAGAAAAATAACTTCCTTAAGCATTTTAATAGATGTGTTATGATCAGCACTACTAGTTGGAATAGCTTCCACCCACTTAGTAACGTAATCAACAGCAACTAAAATATGTGTGTATCCATTAGAGGCAGGAAAAGGTCCCATATAATCAAAGCCCCAAACATCAAATGGCTCAATAACAAGCGAATAATTCATAGGAATTTCTTGACGTCTACTAATATTACTAATTCTTTGGCATTCATCGCAAGACAAAGCAAACTTACGGGCATCTTTGAAGAGAGTAGGCCAATAAAAACCGGATTGCAATACCTTATGTGCAGTTCTATCTCCATCATGGTGTCCTCCATAAGCTTCCGAGTGACACTAGCGTAGGATATGTTCCTGTTCATGCTCAGGTACACAACGTCTAATGACACCATCTACTCCTTCTTTATAAATATGTGGATCATCCCAAAAGTAATGTCGCAAGTCATAGAAAAACTTTTTCTTTTGCTGGTATGTGAAGATAGGTGTTATATATTTAGCAACAATATAATTTTCATAATCAGCATACCAAGGAGTACTATGAGAAGTGCTTATGACATTTAATTGTTCATCAGGAAAGCTATCATCAATAGGTAGTGGGTCATCAAGAACATTCTCTAACCTAGATAAGTTATCTGCAATGGGGTTCTCGGCTCCTTTTCTATCAACAATATGCAAATCAAATTCTTGGAGCAGGAGAACCCATCTAATAAGCCTAGGTTTTGCATCCTTCTTTTCCATAAGATATTTAATAGGAGCATGATCAGTGTGAATAGTAACTTTGGAATCAACAATATAAGGTCTAAACTTATCACAAGCAAACACCACTGCTAAAAGTTCCTTTTCGGTAGTAGCATAATTTCTTTGAGCACTGTCTAGAGTCTTACTAGCATAATGGACAACATTTAATTTCTTATCAACTCTCTACCCTAGAACAGCACCTACAGCATAATCACTAGCATCACACATAATTTCAAAGGGTAAATTCCAATCAGGTGGCTGAACAACAGGTGCATAGACTAGTGCTTTCTTAAGTATTTCAAATGCTTCTACACAATCATCATCAAAGATAAATGGTACATCTTTTTGTAATAAATTAGTCAGAGGCCGAGAAATTTTTGAGAAGTCCTTAATGAACCTCCTATAAAATCCGGTGTGACCAAGGAAACTTCTTATACCTTTGATGTCCTTGGGACATGGCATCTTTTCAATAGCATCAACCTTGGCTTTATCAACTTCAATACCTCTTTCAGAAACTTTGTGCCCCAAGACAATACCTTCATTAACCATAAAGTGGCACTTTTCCCAATTCAAGACAAGATTAGTTTCTTCACATCTCTGCAAAACTCGATCAAGATTGCTTAAGCAATCATCAAAAGAGGAACCATAGACGGAAAAGTCATCCATGAAAACCTCACAAATCTTTTCGCAAAGTCAGAGAATATAGCCATCATGCATCTTTGAAAGGTAGTAGGTGCATTACATAAACCAAAAGGCATATGTCTATAAGCAAAAGTACCAAAAGGGCACGTAAAAGTAGTCTTTGATTGATCTTTAGCTGACATAGGTATTTGAGAGAAACCGGAATAACCATCTAGAAAGCAATAATGTGTATGTTTGCATAACATTTCTAGCATTTGATCAATAAAAGGTAAGGGGTAATGATCTTTCTTAGTAGCCTTATTTAATTTACGGAAATCAATTACCATCCTATAACCTGTGATAATTCTTTGAGGGATCAATTCATCTTTATCATTAGGGACAATTGTAATACCTCCCTTCTTAGGGACACAATGGACAGGACTTACCCACTGACTATCAGCAATAGGATAGATTATACCTGCCTCTAGAAGCTTGAGTATTTCTTTTCTTACCACTTCTTTCATTTTAGGATTCAAACGTCATTGAGGATCACAAACTGGTTTGGCATCAGCTTCCAAATTTATTTTATGTTGACATAGAGTGGGACTAATGCCCTTAAGATCATCAAGTGTATATCCAATAGCGGCACGGTGCTTCTTCAGAGTTTTCAATAATCTTTCCTCTTCATGCTCTGAAAGGTTAGCGCTAATAATGATAGGATATATTTTCTTTTCATCAAGATAAGCATATTTAAGATTATCAGGCAATGGTTTAAGCTCAAATACGGGATCACCCTTGGGTGGAGGGGGATCCCCGAGGATTCCAACAGGCAAATAGTGTTGCAGAATAGGTTCCTGTTTAAAGAATACTTCATCTATTTCCCTTCTTTCATTCATGAACATATCATTTTCATGGTCTAGCAAATACTGTTCTAAAGGATCACTAGGAGGTACAACAATAGAGGCAAGACCAATAATTTCATCCTTACTAGGAAATTCTTCCTCGCGTTGTTGTTTACTAAATTTAGAGAAATTAAACTCATGAACCATATTATCCAAGCCAATAGTAACAACATTCTTTTTGCAGTCTATCTTAGCATTAACAGTACTCAAGAAGGGTCTACCAAATATAATGGGACAAAAGCTATCTTGCGGGGAACTGAGAACAAGAAAATCAGCAAGATATTTAGTTTTCCTGCACAAGACTTCAACATCTCTAACAATTCCCACTAGTGAAATAGTATCTCTATTGGCGAGTTTAATTGTGACATCAATTTCTTCTAACTCAGCAGGTGTAATTTCATGCTTAATTTCTTTATATAATTCATAAGGTATAACACTAGCACTAGCACCCATATCACATAGGCCATGATAACAATGATCTCCTATTTTAACAGAAATAACAGGCACGCCCACCACAAGTCTTTCTTTATCTTTATCACAAGGTTTAGCAATTCTAGCAGTCTCACCCTGGAATTGAATAACATGCCCATCGATATTATCAGACAAGAGATCTTTAACAATAGCAATATTAGGTTCTACTTTGACTTGTTCAGGAGGTGTATAAGTTCTAATATTGCTTTTACGAACAACGGTTGAAGCTTTAGTATGATCCTTCATTCTAACAGGGAAAGGTGGTTTCTCAACATAAGAAGTAGGAACAATAGGATCATTATAAGTGACAATCTTTTCTTCAACTTTAACAGGTGCAGCTACTTTCACTTCTATGGGGGGTGATATTTAAACCACTTATCCTTGGGGAGATCAACATAAGTAGCAAAAGATTCACAAAAAGAAGCTACTATCTCAGAGTCAAGTCCATATTTAGTGCTAAACTTACGGAAAATATCGGTGTCCATAAAAGATTTAACACAATCAAACTTGGGTGTCATACCTGACTCATTACCTTCGTCGAGGTCCCAATCTTCAGAGTTGCGTTTAATTCTATCAAGTAAATTCCATCTGAATTCAATATTCTGCATCATGAAAGAGCCAGCATAGGAAGTATCGAGCATGGAGCGATTGTTATCAGAAAGCCGAGCATAAAAACTTTGCATAATTACTTCTCTTGCAAACTCATGATTGGGGCATGAATATAACATTGATTTAAGCCTCCCCCAAGCTTGAGCGATGCTTTCTCCTTTGCGAGGCCAAAAATTATATATATAATTGCGATCACGATGAACAAGATGCATAGGGTAATACTTTTGATGAAATTCCAATTTCAATCTTTTATAATTCCATGATCTCACATCATCACATATCCTGTACCATGTCAATGCGTCTCCCTTCAAAGATAAAGAGAAAGCCTTCTTCTTAACAGCATCATCGGGTATACCTGCAAGCTTAAATAATCCACAAACATCATCCACATAACATAGATGTTCATCAGGATGCTTTGTTCCATCTCCTGTAAAAGTGTTAGCTAGCAATTTTTCCATCAAACCCGAAGGAATCTCAAAAGGAGTTTCATTTTCAATAGGTTCAGTAGGTTGAGTAGGTTGAGGAGCAACTCTTTGCTCTGCTGGATGGGGTGAAGATACCCCGAAAAAGCCTCTCAGACAATTACTTTCCATAGTAACAAGTGACAAAAAAATTCAGCACACTAAATAAATTTTTCCTTACCAAATTCCACCTACCAAAGGCGCTTCACTCCCCGGCAACGGCACCAAAAATTCTTCTTGCTACCTCTTGAGCACTGCGTTAGATTTCCCCGAAGAGGAGAGGATGATGCAGTAAAGTAGCGTAAGTATTTCCCTCAGTTTTTGAGAACCAAGGTATCAATCCAGTAGGAGATCACGCACGAGTCCCTCGTACCTACACAAAACGATAGCTACTCGCAACCAACGCGATTAGGGGTTGTCAATCCCTTCACGATTACTTACAAGGGTGAGATCTAATAGAGATGATAAATAATATTTTGGTATTTTTGATATAGAGATGCAAAGTAAAAAGTAAAAGGCAAGGTAAAAACAAAGAAAGTAAATAAAGTAATGGAGATTGATATGATGAGAATAGACCCGGGGGCCATAGATTTCACTAGTGGCTTCTCTCAAGAGCATAAGTATTCTACGGTGGGTGAACAAATTACTGTTGAGAAATTGATAGAAAAGCGAATAATTATGAGATTATCTAGGTATGATCATGTATATAGGCATCACGTCCAAGACAAATAGATCGAAACGATTCTGCATCTACTACTATTACTCCACTCATCGACCGCTATCCAGCATGCATCTAGAGTATTAAGTAAAACAGAGTAACGCCTTAGGCAAGATGACATGATGTAGAGGGATAAATTCATGCAATATGATAAGAACCCCATCTTGTTATCCTCGATGGCAACAATACAATACGTGCCTTGCAACCCTTTCTGTCACTGGGTAAGGACACCACAAGATTGAACCCAAAGCTAAACACTTCTCCCATTGCAAGAACTACCAATCTAGTTGGCCAAACCAAACGGATAATTCGAAGAGACTTGCAAAGATAACTCAATCATACATATAAGAATTCAGAGAAGAATCAAATATTTTTCATAGATAAGCTGGATCATAAACCCACAATTCATTGATCTCAACAAACACACCGCAAAAAGAAGATTACATCAAATAGATCTCCACAAGAGAGGGGGAGAACATTGTATTGAGATCCAAAAAGAGATAAGAAACCATCTAGCTAATAACTATGGACCCGAAGGTCTGAAGTAAACTACTCACACTTCATCGGAGAGTCTATGGTGTGGATGTAGAAGCCCTCCATGGTAGATGCCCTCTCCGGCGGAGCTCCGGAACAGGCCCCAAGATGGGATCTCGCGGATACAGAAGGTTGCGGCGGTGGAATTAGGTTTTTGGCTCCGTATATGATCTGACGGGGGTACGTAGGTATATATAGGAGGAAGGAGTACGTCGGTGGAGCAACAGGCGGCCCACGAGGCAGGGGGGCGCGCCCAGGGGGGCGCCCTCCACCCTCGTGACCGCCTCTGGCACTTCTTGGAGTAGGGTCCAAGTCTCCTGGATCACGTTCGGTGAGGAAATCACGTTCTCGAAGGTTTTATTCCGTTTGGACTCCGTTTGATATTATGTTTCTTTGAAATACTGAAATAGGCAAAAAACAGCAATTCTGGGCTGGGCCTCCAGTTAATAGGTTAGTCGCAATAATAATATAAAAGTGTAAAATAAAGCCCAATATAGTCCAAAACAGTAGACAAAGTAGCATGGAGTAATCAAAAATTATAGATACGTTGGCGACGTATCAAGCATCCCCAAGCTTAATTCCTGCTTGACCTTGAGTAGGTAAATGATAAAAAAGAATTTTTGATGCGGAGTGATACTTTGTCATAATTTCAATGTAAATCTTCTTAGTTGTGACATGAATATTCAGATCCGAAATATTCAAGACAAAAGTTCATATTAACATAAAAGTAATAATACTTCAAGCATAAAAATTAAAGCAATCATGTCTTCTCAAAATAGCATGGTTAAAGAAAGTTATCCCTACAAAATCATATAGTCTGGCTATGCTCTATCTTCATCACACAAAGTATTTAATCATGCACAACCCTGATGACGAGCCAAGCAATTGTTTCATACTTTATAAATCTCAAACTTTTTCAACTTTCACGCAATACATGAGCGTGAGCCATGGACATAGCACTATAGGTGGAATAGAATGGTGGTTGTGGAGAAGACAAAAAGGAGAAGATGGTCTCACATCAACTAGGCGTATCAACGGGCTATGGAGATGCCCATTGATAGATATCGATGTGAGTGAGTAGGGATTGCCATGCAACGGATGCACTAGAGCTATAAGTATATGAAATCTCAACAAAAGAAACTAAGTGGGTGTGCATCCAACTTGCTCGCTCACGAAGACCTAGGGCACTTTTGAGGAAGCCCATCATTGGAATATACAAGCCAAGTTCTATAATGAAAAATTCCCACTAGTAAATGAAAGTGACAACATATGAGACTCTCTATCATGAAGATCATGGTGCTATTTTAAAGCACAAGTGTGGAAAGAGGATAGTAGCATTGTCCCTTCTCTCTTTTTCTCTCATATTTTTTTCTTCTTTTTTTTAGTTTGGTGGGCTTCTTTGGCCTCTCTTTTTTTATTTGGGCTTCTTTGGCCTCTTTTATTTTTCATAAAGTCTGGAGTCTCATCCCGACTTATGGGGGAATCGTAGTCTCCATCATTCTTTTCTCACTGGGACAATGCTCTAATAATGATGATCATCACACTTTTATTTTTCTTACAACTCAACAATTACAACTCGATACTTAGAACAAGATATGACTCTATATGAATGCCTCCCGCGGTGTACCGGGATATGCAATGAATCAAGAGTGACATGTATGAAAATTTATGAAGATGGCCTTGCCACAAATACAATGTCAACTACATGTTCATGCAAAAAGCAATATGACAAAAGTAATGTGTGTCATATGAACGGAACGGTGGAAAGTTGCATGGCAATATATCTCAGAATGGCTATGGAAATGCCATGATAGGTAGGTATGGTGGCTGTTTTGAGGAAGGTATATGATGGGTGTATGATACTGGCGAAAAGTGTGCGGTATTAGAGAGGCTAGCAATGGTGGAAGGGTGAGAGTGCGTATAATCCAGGGACTCAACATTAATCAAAAGAACTCATGCACTTATTGCAAAAAATTTGGAAGTCATCAAAAACCAAAGCATTAAATGCATACTCCTAGGGGGATAGATTGGTAGGAAAAGACCATCGCTCGTCCCCGACAGCCACTCATAAGGAATACAATCAATAAATAAAATTGTGCTCCGACTTCATCACAAGCGGTTCACCATACTTGCATGCTACGGGAATCACAAACTTCAACACAAGCATTCTTTAAATTCATGATCACCCTAACTAGCATTGCTTTGATATTATCACCTCCATATCTCGGAACAGTTATCAAGCATCAAACTTATCTTAGTATTCAACTCACTCAAAAGAAAGTTTCACATATCTTGAATACCAAGTACATTAACATTAAGCAAATTACCATGCTATCAATAACTCTCAAAATAATCTAAGTGAAGCATGAGAGATTAATAGTTTCTTTAAAACAAATCCACTACCATGCTCTTAAAAGATCTAAGTGAAGAAATAGAGCAAAAATTATCACGCTCAAAAGATATAAGTGAAGCACTATGAGCAAAAACTAATCAAGCTCGAAAGATATAAGTGAAGCACTATGAGCAAAAACTATCAAGCTCAAAAGATATAAGTGAAGTACATAGAGTGTTCTTGCAAATTCCAAATCATGTATGGCTCTCTCAAAAGGTGTGTAAAGCAAGGATGATTGTGACAAACTAACAAGCAAAGACACAAATAATACAAGACGCTCCAAGCAAAACACATCACATGTAGTGAATAAAAATATAGCTCCAAGTAAATTACCGATGGAAGTAGACGAAAGAGGGGATGCCTTCCGGGGCATCCCCAAGCTTTGACTTTTTGGTGTCCTTGGATTATCTTGGGGGTGCCATGGGCATTGCCAAGCTTAGTCTCTTGCCACTCTTTGTTCCATAATCCATCAAAAGAATTCACCCAAAACTTGAAAACTTCACAACACAAAACTCAATAGAAATCTCGTGAGCTCCGTTAGTGAAAGAAAACAAAAGACCACTTCAAGGTACTCTAATTAACTCATTCTTTATTTATATTGGTGTTAAACCTACTGTATTCCAACTTCCTTATGGTTTATAAACTAATTTATTAGCCATGATACATTGAAATAAGCAAACAACACATAAGAAACATAATCTGTTAAAAACAGAATAGTCTGTAGCAATCTGTAACTAACGCAAACTTATGGAACTCTAAAAATTCTACGAAACTAGGACGTACTGTAAAATTTGTCTATTGATCAGAAGAAAAAAGAATCAATGCAAAAGCCCATTCCTGTGATTTATTGAATTTTTTCTCGTGAGGGCAAATTTTCTGTTTTTCAGCAGAATCAAATCAACTATCATCATAGCTTATCCTATAGGTTCTACTTGGCACAAACACTAATTAAAACATAAAACCACATCTAAACAGAAAGTAGAAACAAAATTTAACACTAAACAGGAACAAAAACAAAGAACACAAAATAAAATTGGGTTGCCTCCCAACAAGCGCTATCGTTTAACGCCCCTAGCTAGGCATAAAAGCGAAGATAGATCTAAGTTTTGCCATCTTTGGTAGGCAATCCATAAGTGGCTCTCATGATAGATTCATATGGTAGTTTTATTTTCTTTCTAGGGAAGTGTTCCATACCCTTTATCAAGGGAAATTGGAATCTAATATTCCCTTCCTTCATATCAATAATCGCATCAATCGTTCTAAGGAAAAGTCTACCAAGAATAATAGGACATGAAGGATTGCAATCTATATCAAGAACGATAAAATCTACGGGCACATAATTCCTATTGGCAACAATAAGAACATCATTAATTCTTCCCATAGGCTTTTTAATAGTGGAATCCGCAAGACGCAAGTTTAGAGAGCAATCTTCAAAGTCACGGAAATCTAGCAAATCACACAAAGTTTTGGGAATAGTGGAGACACTAGCACCCAAATCACACAAGGCATGAAACTCATAATCTTTAATTTTAATTTTGATAGTAGGTTCCCACTCATCATAGAGCTTTCTAGGGATGGAAACTTTCAACTCAAGTTTTTCTTCATAAGATTGCATCAAGGCATCAACAATGTGTTTGGTAAAGGCCTTATTTAGACTATAAGCATGAGGAGAATCTAGCACGGATTGCAACAAGGAAATACAACCAATCAAAGAGCAATTTTCATAATTAAATTCCTTGAGATCCAAAATAGTGGGTTTAGCAACATCAAGATTTTTATTTCTTTCAATCCCACTTTCATCAATTTCATCATCAAGATCTAGAAACTCAGAATTCTTAGGACGCCTTCTAGGTAAAGGAAGATCATATTCAGTTTCATCAAGATTCATATTGCAAAACAAGGATTTAACAGGGGACACATTAATAACTTTTAGATCTTCATCTCGATTTTCATAGGAATTTGGTTTAGCGGCCATCTTATTAACTAAGGTAGCTTGCATATCCGAAATTTCAGCGGTCATCTTTTCAAGACGAGCAATTTGAGCTCTTATAGCATTGAATTCTTTAGACATATCATTGATTTCTTTATTCATAAAACTCATAAAACCTTTTTGTTCATTAAGCTCATCTCTAAAGAAATTATTATGCTCAAATTGCAAAATCATAAACTTTCTGAAACTACTTTCGATCTCTTCTAGCCTTTTAAGGTGAAGATCACCAAATTTAGGGAGAACCATTGTGACAAGTAAGCAGACTAACACACGAGCAAACAAAGAGGTAAACAAAGAAATGCGAAAGATAAAGAGAGGAGGAGATTGGGAAAGAGAGGGCAAATAAAACGGCAAGGGTGAAGTGGGGGAGAGAAAATCGAGAGGCAAATAATGTAATGCGAGAGATAGGGATTGTGATGGGTACTTGGTATGGTTGACTTTTGCGCAAACTCCCCAGCAATGGCGCCAGAAAAGAGTCTTGATGACCCACAAGTATAGGGGTTCTATCGTAGTCCTTTCGATAAGTAAGAGTGTCTAACCCAACGAGGAGCAGAAGGAAATGATAAGCGGTTTTCAGCAAGGTGTTCTCTGCAAGTACTGAAATAAATGGTAACAGGTAGTTTTGTGATAAGATAAATTGTAACGAGCAACAAGTAATGAAAGTAAATAAGGTGCAGCAAGGTGGCCCAATCCTTTTTGTAGCAAAGGACAAGCCTGGACGAACTATTATAATAGGAAAAGCGCTCCCGAGGACACATGGGAATATCGTCAAGCTAGTTTTCATCACGCTCATAAGATTCACGTTCGGTACTTTGATAATTTGATATGTGGGTGGACCAGTGCTTGGGTACTGCCCTTACTTGGACAAGCATCCCACTTATGATTAACCTCTATTGCAAGCATCCGCAACTACAACAAAAGTATTAAGGTAAACCTAACCATAGCATGAAACATGTGGATCCAAATCAGCCCCTTACGAAGCAACGCATAAACTAGGGTTTAAGCTTCTATCACTCTAGCAACCCATCATCTACTTATTACTTCCCAATGCCTTCCTCTAGGCCCAAATAATGGTGAAGTGTTGTGTAGTCGACGTTCACATAACACCACTAGAGGTTAGACAACATACATCTTATCAAAATATCGAACGAATACCAAATTCACATGACTACTAATAGCAAGACTTCTCCCTTGTCCTCAGGAACAAACGTAATTACTCACAAAGCATATTCATGTTCATAATCAGAGGGGTAATAATGTGCATAAAGGATTTGAACATATGGTCTTCCACCAAATAAACCAACTAGCATCAACTACAAAGAGTAATCAACACTACTAGCAACCTACTAGCACCAATCCCGGACTTGGAGACAAGAATTGGATACAAGAGATGAACTAGGGTTTAAGATGAGATGGTGTTGGTGAAGATGTTGATGGATATTGCCCTCTCCCGATGAGAGGAGCGTTGGTGATGACGATGGTGATGATTTCCCCCTCTCGGAGGGAAGTGTCCCCGGCAGAACGGCTCTGCCAGAGCCCTAGATTGGTTCCACCAAGGTTCTGCCTCGTGGCAGCGGAGTCTCGTCCCGAAAGGTTCTTCTTGATTTTTTTATCATTGAAAGACTTCATATAGGAGAAGATGGACATCGGAGAGCCACCAGGGGGCCCATGAGGTAGGGGGCGCGCCTAGGGGGGCGCACTCCCCACCCTCGTGAGTAGGGTGTGGGCCCCCTGGCCTTCATCTTGGGCAACGATTTTTCTTTATTTATTCCATGGTATTCCATGGAGTTTCAGGACTTTTGGAGTTACGTAAAATAGGCCTCCAATATTTGCTCCTTTTCCAGCCCAGAATTCCAGCTGTCGGCATTCTCCCTCTTCATATAAACCTTGTAAAATAAGGGAGAATAGCCATAAGTATCGTGACATAACGTGGAATAACAGCCCATAATGCAATAAATATTGTCATAAAAGCATGATGCAAAATGGACGTATCACCAAGCCCTAATCTCTCTCGGGAGGGCAGATCTGGAGTCCGTTCGGGGCTCCAGAGAGGGGAATTCGTTGCCGTCGTCATCATCAACCATCCTCCATCACCAATTTCATGATGCTCACCGCCGTGCGTGAGTAATTCCATCATAGGCTTGCTGGACGGTGATGGGTTGGATGAGATTTATCATGTAATCGAGTTAGTTTTGTTAGGATTTGATCCCTAGTATCCACTATGTTCTGAGATTGATGTTGCCATGACTTTGCTATGCTTAATGCTTTTCACTAGGGCCCGAGTGCCATGATTTCATATCTGAACCTATTATGTTTTCATGAATATATGTGAGTTCTTGATCCTATCTTGCAAGTCTATAGTCACCTACTATGTGTTATGATCCGGCAACCCCGAAGTGACAATAATCGGAACCACTCTCGGTGATGACCTTAGTTTGAGGAGTTCATGTATTCACTATGTGCTAATGCTTTGTTCCGGTTCTCTATTAAAAGGAGGCCTTAATATCCCTTAGTTTCCAATAGGACCCCGCTGCCACGGGAGGGTAGGACAAAAGATGTCATGCAAGTTCTTTTCCATAAGCACGTATGACTATATTCAGAATACATGCCTACATTACATTGATGAACTGGAGCTAGTTCTGTGTCACCCTATGTTATGACTGTTACATGATGAACCACATCCGGCATAATTATCCATCATTGATTTGGTGCCTATGAGTTTTCCATATACTGGTTCTCGCTTATTTACTTTTCCGTTGCTACTGTTACAATCACTACAAAAATGCCAAAAACATTACTTTTACCATCTTTACTCTTGTTACCGTTGCCATCATTATCATATTACTTTGCTACTAAACACTTTGCTGCAGATACTAAGTTTCCAGGTGTGGTTGAATTGACAACTCAGCTGCTAATACTTGAGAATATTCTTTGGCTCCCCTGAATCAACAAATTTGGGTTGAATACTCTACCCTCGAAAACTGTTGCGATCCCCTATACTTGTGGGTTATCAAGACCTTTTTCTGGCGCCATTGCCGGGGAGCATAGCTCTATTCTTTGAGTCACTTGGGATTTATATCTGCTGGACACCATGAAGAACTTAAAAGACGCTAAGACCAAGATTTTGCCCTCAACTATGAGGGGAGGTAAGGAACTGCCATCTAGCCTTGCACTAGATTCTCCTTCTGTTATAAGTAAGCTTGCGACACCTAAACCTGCTACTGCTATGGATTCTGATATGTCGCATGTTATTGATGATGCCACTTCTGCTATGCACGATACTTATGATGAAACCACTTCTATGCTTGATACTACTGTGCCCCTTGTTGAGCAAATTGCTAGTTCTAGAGAAAGAGAAATTATTACACCTGAATACAACGATGAGAGTGATGATGAAAATATGCCTCCTGTTCCTCAAGGTTATCTTTTTGATGCAGAATCCTCTGCCGCTATTTTTGCTTGCCAGGATAGATATGAACTTAAGAGGTTGCTAGTTAAATGGAGTAAAGAATCTTTTAGAGATAGAATGAGACCCGACCCTGCTTTTGCTACTTCACCTATTTGTGTTCTTGATAAGGATTATTATGATTTTTCTGTTGATCCAGATATAATTACTTTGGTTGAATCTGATGTTGGGGAACGTAGCAAAAATTCAAAATTTTCCTACGTGTCACCAAGATCTATCTATGGAGAAACCAGCAACGAGGGGAAGGAGAGTGCATCTACATACCCTTGTAGATCGCTAAGCGGAAGCGTTCAAGAGAACGGGGTTGAAGGAGTAGTACTCGTCGTGATCCAAATCACCGGAGATCCTAGTGCCGAACGGACGGCACCTCTGCGTTCAACACACGTATAGCCCGGTGACGTCTCCCATGGCTTGATCCAGCAAGGAGAGAGGGAGTGGTTGGGGAAGACTCCATCCAGCAGCAGCACAACGGCATGGTGGTGGTTGAGGAGCGTGGCAATCCTGCAGGGCTTCGCCAAGCACCGCGGGAGAGGAGGAGAAAGAGAGGTAGGGCTGCGCCAACAGGAGAAGAACTTCGTGTGTTGGGCTGCCCCTTTGCCTCCACTATATATAGGGGGAGAGGGGGGGCTGCGCCCCCACCTAGGGTTCCACCCTAGGGGCGGCGGCCAGCCCAAGATCCCATCTGGGGGGCGACCAAGGGGGGGAGAGGGGAAACTTGCCCCCCAAGTTAGGTGGGTGCGTGTAGGACCTTTAAGTATGTCTAGAGGGGGGGTGATTAGACTACTTGACCAATTAAAAACTTAACCTTTTCCCAATTTTACAGTTTGACAGATTTTAGCTACTTTGGACAAGTCAAGCAATCATCACACAAATCAAGCAAGCATGCAAAGAGTATATAGGCAGCGGAAATTAAAGCATTCAACTTCCAAGAAAGTAAAGGGTAGGGTTTGGAGGATTCAAACGCAGTTGGAGACACGGATGTTTTTGGCGTGGTTCTGATAGGTGGTGCTATCGTACATCCACGTTGATGGAGACTTCAACCCATGAAGGGTAACGGTTGCGCGAGTCCACGGAGGGCTCCACCCAAGAAGGGTCCACGAAGAAGCAACCTTGTCTATCCCACCATGGTCGTCGCCCACGAAGGACTTGCCTCACTAGCAGCAGATCTTCACGAAGTAGGCGATCTCCTTGCCCTTACAAACTCCTTGGTTCAACTCCACAATCTTTGTTGGAGGCTCCCAAGTGACACCTAGCCAATCTAGGAGACACCACTCTCCAAGAAGTAACAAATGGTGCGTTGATGATGAACTCCTTGCTCTTGTGCTTCAAATGATAGTCTCCCCAACACTCAACTCTCTCTCATAGGATTTGGATCTGGTGGAAAGAAGATTTGAGTGGAAAGCAACTTGGGGAAGGCTAGAGATCAAGATTCATATGGTAGGAATGGAATATCTTGGCCTCAACACATGAGTAGGTGGTTCTCTCTCAGAACTAGTAAATTGGAAGTGTAGGTTTGTTCTGATGGCTCTCTCCACAAATGAAGAGGAGGTGGAGGGGTATATATAGCCTCCACACAAAATCTAACCATTACACACAATTTACCAATCTCGGTGGGACCGAATCAATAAACTCGGTCAGACCGATTTAGTAAATCTAGTGACCATTAGGAATTTCGGTGGGACCGACATGCAACTCGGTAGGACCGATATGGTTAGGGTTAGGGCATAACGTAATCTCAGTGAGACAGATTACACAAACTCGGTGAGACCGATTTTGGTAATTAGCTAACCAGAGAGTTGGTCAGGTAAACTCGGTGGGACCGATTTGCTCTTTTCGATGAGACCGAAATGTTACAAAAGGCAAACAGAGAGTTTACATTGCAATCTCGGTGGGACCGATCGCTCACTTCGGTTAGACCGATACGTTACGAAGGGAAACAGAGAGATTACAATCCCATCTCTGTGAGACCGAGATCCCTATCAGTGAGACCGATTTGCCTAGGGTTTGTGGCAGTGGCTATGACATCTGAACTCGGTGGCGCCGGATAGAAAGAATCGGTAAGACCGATTTTGGCTTTAGGTTTAGGTCATATGTGGATGTGAGAAAGTAGTTGAGGGTTTTGGAGCATATCACTAAGCACATGAAGCAAGAGGCTCATTAAGCAACACATCATCCCTCCTTGATAGTATTGGCTTTTCCTATAGACTCAATGTGATCTTGGATCACTGAAATATAAAATGAAGAGTCTTGAGCTTTTGAGCTTGAGCCAATCCTTTGTCCTTGATATTTTGAGGGATCCACTTTCATCATCCATGCCATGCCATTCATTGAGCTTTCCTGAAATATATGTCTTGGAATAGCATTAGCTCAATGAGCTTATGTTGTTATGAATTACCAAAACCACCTAGGGATAGTTGCACTTTCAATCTCCCCCTTTTTCGTAATTGATGACAACATATAGATCAAAGCTTCGACATATGATAATAAGATTGAAAAACATCGTCTCTTTGAGAAGTATGTGTAAGCAAGAGCTCCCCCTAAATTTGTGCATAGTTTAAGATTTGCTTTGGACTGCAAATGCACAAGGAATTAGGCTCATGGGTTACTCTTCCATGTCACATACATCTTGGTGGAGCGCTCAAAATAATAAAGATTGCATACATGCACTCATCACCAAGCAAAGTGAATGATCATATAAGGATAAGTAAGATAATAACATATAATCAAGCATAAGTGTAGCTTATGATAAAACACATGATCATCAAGGGCTCACAGGTAATGCATAGTATCTCAAGCAATCAAAAGCAAACAAGTTTAACCAAGAAGACAAGAGAGAACAAAAAATAACAAATCTCTCTCTCTCGAAGCCTATGATCTATACATTTTTCTCCCCCTTTGGCAACAAGTTACCAAAAAGTTCATAGAAAATGCATAGTGCTAGATCGTCTCTCAGGCTTGGTCTTCAGTTGGTGGTGGTGTCCGGATAACTCCAAGAATTAAGGCTTCAGTTGATGTAGAGGAAGCTGGAGGAGTTGGTGCTGGAGCTGGTTGCCCTGGAGCTGTAGGAGCTGTAGCTGGTGAAGATGATGTGGCTCTTATGTCTGTCACAGGCACTGTAGCTGACCTCTGAGCTCTAGGCACTCTGGCAAATGCATCTGTGGTTGTCTTGCCCTTTCTCTCCTGCATGTCATCCTGTAGCTGTTCCAAACTGACTGAATCTCAGTTACTTTGACATCAAGATCATAGAATTTTTGTTCCATGATCCTTTCCAGGCTCTCCTGGTTTTGAGTTAGGGTGGCCAACCCCTTCTCAATCCTCAGTGCTGATGCTATCAAGTAGCCAAGCTGCTCCTATTTGTTCTTCAAGAAATACTCAGATGCCTCCTCTTGAGTTTGCATCTTGGCAGCCTTCTCTTTCCTTGCTTTCTCCTTCTTCTCTTGAGCTTGCACTGATGATGGATCATCCTCATTCATGACAACTTGATTGTCCTCAAAGTCTGGATAGAGAGGAAAATGTTCCTTATCCAACTGATACTTTCCTGTTCCCATCTTTGAGTTAATCAACTCCTGAATCTGTGGGGCATATCCACAACTTCTCTTGTGATCTGCTGCAGTCCTCTTAATGGTTTCTACCATAAGGCTCATGACCTTGAATTTTTGGGGCACATCAAAAATGTGAAGCATGTTAATTGCATGCCCTCTTATCATGTTGTGGTCACCTGATTTGGGCAAAAGGGTGTGCCTTAAGATCCAGTTGATTGTAGGCAGCCCTGACAGAAGAAAATGGACTGACCCCAATGAGAAAGTCTCAAGGGCTTTGTCTGGGATCTCTTTGTACATGTGTGACATAGAATTGTGTCCCATCTTCTTCTTGGCATATATGTCCAAATCATCTTCACTTTCCTTTGGGGCATTAATCAGATTTGCCCATTCCTCTATGGTTGACTGATATCTTGTTCCTTCAGACATCCAAACTATCCTGCCATCTGGATAGAAATGTGTTGTGGAGTAGAATTGCATAATGAGTTCATCATTCTAGTTGGTGAGCTTCTGCCCAACAAAGTCTGCAACTCCACAAGCAATGAAACTGTCTTGCACTCCAGGATAGTGTTCTTCATTTTCCTTCATGTAGGTCCAGTCGACCCATCTCATATCACACACTATAGGCTTCTTGTCCAACAAGATTGTCTCATAGAAGTCCTGCTGCTCCTTGGTGTGAAACATGTAATCTACAACAGTCCTTCTCCTGGTGGCATATGGATCAGACAATCTCCATAGCCTCAACCCTGAGTCTTTCCTGATCTTCATGTTCTCAGCCACAGGATGATCATCATTGTGGTCTGGAATCTTGGATTTGAGCTTTCTTAAGACCTGCCCTTCTTCATCTTCCTCAGCGGCAGCCTCTGGCATTGGGGCCTTGTTCTTCTCAGTTGCTGGTATACTCCTGGTATTTCTCTTTCGTGCAATCTTGGGCTTGGGGGCAGCTTTGGGTGCTTCTTTGGGCTTGGACGTTGCAGCCCCTGACTTTATTGCATCACCCATAAGCTTCTGTGCCTTTGGTACTGGTGCATCAACCTCTTCTTCTTCTTCCATCATGGAAGGTTGACCAACAACTCTGGCCATGGTCTTCTTGACCCTTTCCTTCCTTTTCTTTCCTTCTGCAGCTGGCTCTTTAGGCATCTCAGGTACTTGAGTTGATCCTATGGCTTTGGACATTGGTTGTCTCCCTGCTGGCCTTTTGATCTTCATGCCTGGCTTTATGTTCTTTGCTGAGCCATACTCCTTCTTGAGCACTACCTTCTTGGAAGTAGCCTCATCTTCTGCTGCCACATAGTCCTCATCCTCTGAGTCGGAGGTTCTCTTCCTTCTTGCTCTTGTGGCTGCTTTGGGCAAGTTGCTAGGAGTACTTCTGCTGCCTTCATTCGAAGAACTTGAGGGACTAGTGCCCTCACTCATGTGAATCTGCTCTTCTTCCCTGTTCTGACTGTCACTTTGGTCTGACATGCTGCAAAACACTGACTGCTGACCATGTGAATAGTTATAGTTGAGACAGAGTGGATGAGCATCACAAAATGCAGAGATTTTTGCAAAAGAATGATTTAAAAACTTAGTTTTAGTTTCCATAGAAAGCATTTCGGATCTACCAATTTTCAAACTTGGTGATACCGAAGCAGTTTTGGAACCTAAACTAGTGATCTCGGTCAGACCGAGTCACAGTTCGGTGGCATCGAGACTGCTAGGGTTTCACAAAGTTCTAAAATCGGTCACACCGATTTGTAATTCTCGGTCAGACCGAGACTTACTACTGCAATGGCGTTAGCCAAATCGGTGGGACCGAGTTTTTCAACTCGGTGGGTCTGAGATGGTTTCGGCGGAAACCTAACCCTAAATTATCGAATCACATCTATTCTAAGGATCACATTGGCTGGATAGCAGTATTTCAATCATGGCAAGATGCATTACGAACACAATGTGCTGAGAATCAGATGAGGAAAGCACTGTGATTGAGTTCATACCCTAGTTCGGCGGTGAACTCGCTACGGCGGCAACGGCGGAGAAGAAATCCATTGACGGCGGCGGAGACCAGCGACAGGAGGCGGCTGGCGCCGAAGTCGACGATCCGTAGACCTAGTAGGCAGAGCGAGCTATGCGCGGGCGAAGGGGTTTGGAGGAATTTCCAAATTTTTGCCCGTGTCTATATATAGCCCGACACTGTCGGTGTGACCGAGTTGAACAACTCGGTGGCACCGAGATGCATAACTATTAACAGTTACTGCAACTCGGTGTGACCGAAAAGTTCATATCGGTTGCACCGAGATGGAAAACCTAGATCGACTTAGTGATCTCGGTGGGACCGAAATGGAGGAATCGGTCAGACCGAGAATCACAAAGAAGTTTTGGAAGTTTAAGTCTATGACGAATCGGGGACTCCAAGTGCTCCTCACACAGAGTGGTTCGAATCTGACTTGATCAAATTTTGTGATGTAGCATGAATAGAGTTTGAGACGAGAAAAGCATAGATAGCTAGAGAAGGTTCTTAGGCATTCTTGTCCATCCACTTGGCCAAAGAAAAGGAAACCAATCAATCAAAACAACAAGTGGATGTCCTCGAATGAGTAAAATATGCAACCAGCATGCTCACACAATAAAGTGACAAATGAAATATGTGGCAAAGCATGCACAACCAATTCTAGCATCTATCAAACAATTGGCGATGACTAGGTCATCTATATATGAGTATATTGACTTAGGAGTCAAATGAGAACATTTGATCATAGGTCATACTCATCGTTTAAGCTCAAGTGGGGTTACCACTTTTACATAATGCATTGATGTGTTCACACCATTAGAGTTGCTTTGACTCAATTCTTAGAGTTAAGCTCCCCCTAGATGTGAGATCCCCCTTAGAGGGATGAACTAACCTTGGGTTTTGTCGATGATGACTTCATGTAGGTGTTGAAGATGTGGATGCTCAATGTTGATGTAGATCTTTTGGAGCAATCCTTTGGAGTGAGTTGCACTTTCAATACCTACACGGGTTAGTCCCACAAGGAACAAAACAAGAATATCCATAGACATAGAGTGATGCACACACAAGATGATGTCCATGAAATCATTTGGTTACCTTGTCCCTTGCCTTACCAACATGAGGGTTTGTGACTCCTTGAACTAGTGCAAGATGTGGAAGTTGATTGCACTTGTTCTTGCCATAAAGATATGAGTGAAGAATGTTGGCGGAGTCACCCTAAAGAACTCTCTAGTTCTTCTTCTTCGGGATCCACATCATCTTGATGGGAATCCTTGGAGTTGTGGTTGTACTTGATGAAGTAGAACTTGACGTAGTCTTGGGAACCCACTTGACCAAGGCCTTAGGTGCTTCTTCAAATGCATCAATCTCCTCTTGAAGCTTGTCCTTGCCTTTATGGTCTTGTGGTGGAAGATCATCTTGAGCTTGTGTTCCCTTGAAAGAAGTAGGATCATACTTCTCTTGTTGAGGAACAAACTTCGTCTTGGGGTATTGATCTTCTTCCCACTCAACTCCATTGGCATTGAACTTTCGTTCAAAACCAACACCTTGATTCTTCCGGTGCCTTCCTTGCTTGCGTACAATTTCCTCGAATTGCTTACTCCCGGCAAGGCTCTTGTATACACCTTTCTCTATAATTCCCTTCAATAAGCTATTTTCTTGCTCAAGTGTAACTTGGCTAAGAGAATCATCAGTGGAATCAAGAGAACTACTAGAAGCAATAATATTGGATTTAGCATTGTTATTTTTACTACTAGAGACAGAATCTTTCTTGTTCTTGTTACTAGACTTGACTTGAGGCATGTAAGTAGATAAGAGTAAACGCTTGGCAATATAAGAAGAACTTTTCTTGCGAAGATCATCATTGATTGCCTTTAAGAACTCATGCTCTTGCTCAAGATTGAGCTTTTCAAAGCGTAACTTCTCATGAGCCCTTAAAAGTTCTCAATGATTTTCGAAGATAGTTTCATGAGCTAACTTAAGAGTATTTAGTTCTTTCGTTAGAAGATCAATCTTCTCCTTATCATTGTCATTCGTTTTATCTTGTTTAGCATGATTAATTGACGTTTCATCATAGTATTCATCACTAGAGTTGTCAATAAGTAAATCATCATCACCTAGCAAGTCATCTTCATCACTATTGAAATCAACATACTCGGGATGTGTTACCTTTGGACCTTTGGCCATGAAGCATCTTCCAATTCCTTCATTTGGTGAGTCAAATATGTCGTAGGAGTTGGTTGACACAAGTGCTAGACCGGAAACACCTTCATCTTGAGTATGTTTAGAGTCGGGGTGATAGCTTCTCTCGGAGTGATGTTCAGATTCGGAACCGGATACCCATTCACCAACATGAGCTTGATGACTTTGTTTTGTGTAGCTCTTTGATGACTTGTCCTTCCTTTCCGAATCTTTGCTTCTCCGTGAGGGTCTTCGTTCATAATGATCATCTCTACTCCTTCTCTCTCTTGGTGGTGATTCTTCTCTTCTACTTCTTCTTTTTGGAGAATCTTCTCTTCTTTTGTAGGGTGTCGTACACTCATTGGAATAGTGTCCGGGTCTCCCACAATTGTAGCAGTTGCGCTCTCGACTGGAAGATCTTTTGTCATTGTAAGACCTTGACTTAGAGCTTCTTTCTTTGCTTCTACTCTTGTAGAATTTGTTGAAATTCTTCACCATTAAGCTCAATTCTTCATTGAAGGTTTGTTTCTCACTTGATGATGTGGGGGCTTCACATGAGGCTTTGTAAGCACCACTTGACTTGTTGTGAAGTTCCTCCTTATCCTTGAGTGACATCTCATGAGCAACAATTCTACCAATGACCTCCGTTGGCTTGAGATTCTTGTAATTGGGCATCATTTGAATCAATGTGCACACGGTATCATATTTTCCATCCAATGCTCTTAGGATCTTCTTGATGATGAATCTGTCGGTCATCTCTTCACTCCCTAAGCCGGCAATCTCATTTGTGATAAGAGCAAGCCTAGAGTACATTTCAGCGACACCTTCACCATCCTTCATTTTGAACTTGTCAAGCTGACTTTGGAGCACATCCAACTTGGATTCCTTGACGGAGTCGGTACCTTCATGCATATCAATCAAAGTGTCCCAAATTTCCTTTGCATTCTCAAGACGGCTGATTTTGTTGAATTCTTCGGGGCACAATCCGTTGAAGATGATATCACAAGCTTGAGCGTTGTATTGCAGCATCTTCAATTCTTCCGCATTAGCTTCACGGTTCGGCTCTCTCCCATCAAAGAATTCACCTTGCAAGCCAATACAAATAATAGCCCAAACGGCGGGGTTATGTCCGAGAATATGCATTTTCATCTTATGCTTCCAACTAGCAAAATTAGTTCCATCAAAGTAAGGACCTCTACGGTGATAATTTCCCTCGCTAGACGCCATACTCTCCTAGGTTGTGAAACCAAGGCTATGACCACCAAAAGCTATGGAAATCAAAGCAAATGGAGACCAAGGCTCTGATACCACTTGTAGGACCTTGAAGTATGTCTAGAGGGGGGTGATTAGACTACTTGACCAATTAAAAACTTAACCTTTTCCCAATTTTAGAGTTTGACAGATTTTAGCAACTTTGGACAAGTCAAGCAATCATCACACAAATCAAGCAAGCATGCAAAGAGTATATAGGCAGCGGAAATTAAAGCATGCAACTTGCAAGAAAGTAAAGGGAAGGGTTTGGAGGATTCAAACGCAGTTGGAGAAACAGATGTTTTTGGCGTGGTTCCGATAGGTGGTGCTATCGTACATCCACGTTGATGGAGACTTCAACACACGAAGGGTAACGGTTGCGCGAGTCCACGAAGGGCTCCACCCAAGAAGGGTCCACGAAGAAGCAACCTTGTCTATCCCACCATGGCCGTCGCCCACGAAGGACTTGCCTCACTAGCGGTAGATCTTCACGAAGTAGGCGATCTCCTTGCCCTTACAAACTCCTTGGTTCAACTCCACAATCTTTGTCGGAGGCTCCCAAGTGACACCTAGCCAATCTAGGAGACACCACTCTCCAAGAAGTAACAAATGGTGCGTTGATGATGAACTCCTTGCTCTTGTGCTTCAAATGATAGTCTCCCCAACACTCAACTCTCTCTCATAGGATTTGGATCTGGTGGAAAGAAGATTTGAGTGGAAAGCAACTTGGGGAAGGCTAGAGATCAAGATTCATATGGTAGGAATGGAATATCTTGGCCTCAACACATGAGTAGGTGGTTCTCTCTCAGAACTGGTAAGTTGGAAGTGTAGGTTTGTTCTGATGGCTCTCTCCACGAATGAAGAGGAGGTGGAGGGGTATATATAGCCTCCACACAAAATCTAACCGTTACACACAATTTACCAATCTCGGTGGGACCGAATCAACAAACTCGGTCAGACCGATTTAGTAAACCTAGTGACCGTTAGGATTTCGGTGGGACCGACATGCAACTCGGTAGGACCGATATGGTTAGGGTTAGGGCATAACGTAATCTCGGTGAGACCGATTACACAAACTCGGTGAGACCGATTTTGGTAATTAGCTAACCAGAGAGTTGGTCAGGTAAACTCGGTGGGACCGATTTGCTCTTTTCGGTGAGACCGAAATGTTACAAAAGGGAAACAGAGAGTTTACATTGCAATCTCGGTGGGACCGATCGCTCACTTCGGTTAGACCGAAACGTTACGAAGGGAAACAGAGAGATTACAATCCCATCTCGGTGAGACCGAGATCCCTATCGGTGAGACCGATTTGCCTAGGGTTTGTGGCAGTGGCTATGACATCTGAACTCGGTGGCGCCGGATAGAAAGAATCGGTGTGACCGATTTTGGCTTTAGGTTTAGGTCATATGTGGATGTGAGAAAGTAGTTGAGGGTTTTGGAGCATATCACTAAGCACATGAAGCAAGAGGCTCATTAAGCAACACCTCATCCCTCCTTGATAGTATTGGCTTTTCCTATAGACTCAATATGATCTTGGATCACTGAAATATAAAATGAAGAGTCTTGAGCTTTTGAGCTTGAGCCAATCCTTTGTCCTTGATATTTTGAGGGATCCACTTTCATCATCCATGCCATGCCATTCATTGAGCTTTCCTGAAATATATGTCTTGGAATAGCATTAGCTCAATGAGCTATATGTTGTTATGAATTACCAAAACCACCTAGGGATAGTTGCACTTTCAGTGTGCCCCCTCCCCAAACCCTAGGCACCTTGGGCCCTTGTGGGGGGCGCACCAGCCCAGCTGGGGCTGGCCCCCTCCCACACTTGGCCCATGCTGCTCTCCGGGGATGGTGGCCCCACTTGGTGGACCCCCGGGACCCTCCCGATGGTCCCGGTACGTTACTGATAAAACCCGAAACTTTTCCGGCGACCAAAACAGGACTTCCCATATATAAATCTTTACCTCCGGACCATTCCGGAACTCCTCGTGACATCCAGGATCTCACCCGGGACTCCGAACAACATTCGGTAACCACATACAAACTTCCTTTATAACCCTAGCATCATCGAACCTTAAGTGTGTAGACCCTACGGGTTCGGGAACCATGCAGACATGACCGAGACATTCTCCGGTCAGTAACCAACAGAGGGATCTGGATACCCATGTTGGCTCCCACATGTTCCACGATGATCTCATCGGATGAACAACGATGTCGAGGATTCGATCAATCCCGTATACAATTCCCTTTGTCTAGCGGTATTGTACTTGCCCGAGATTCGATCGTCGGTATGCCGATACCTTGTTCAATCTCATTACCGGCAAGTCTCTTTACTCGTTCCGTAACACACCATCCCGTGATCAACCCCTTGTCACATTGTGTACATTATGATGTCCTACCGAGTGGGCCCAGAGATACCTCTCCGTCAACCGGAGTGACAAATCCCAGTCTCGATTCGTGCCAACCCAACAGACACTTTCGGAGATACCCGTAGTGCACCTTTATAGCCACCCAGTTACGTTGTGACATTTGGTACACCCAAAGCATTCCTACGATATCCGCGAGTTGCACAATCTCATGGTCTAAGGAAATGATACTTGACATTAGAAAAGCTTTAGCATACGAACTACACGATCTTTGTGCTAGTCTTAGGATTGGGTCTTGTCCATCACATCATTCTCCTAATGATGTGATCCCGTTATCAACGACATCCAATGTCCATGGTCAGGAAACCGTAACCATCTATTGATCAATGAGCTAGTCAACTAGAGGCTTACTAGGGAGATGGTGTTGTCTATGTATCCACACATGTATCTGAGTTTCCTATCAATACAATTATAGCATGGATAATAAACGATTATCATGAACAAGGAAATATAATAATAACCAATTTATTATTGCCTCTAGGGCATATTTCCAACAGTCTCCCACTTGCACTAGAGTCAATAATCTAGTTCACATCGCCATGTGATTAACACTGATAGGTCACATCGCCATGTGACCAACATCCAAAGAGTTTACTAGTGTCACTAAACTAGTTCACATCACCATGTGATTAAGATTCAATGAGTTCTTGGGTTTTATCATGTTTTGCTTATGGGAGAGGTTTTAGTCAATGGGTCTGCAACATTCAGATCCGTATGTACTTCGCAATTCTCTATGTCATATTGTAAATGTTGCTTCCACGCTCCACTTGGAGCTATTCCAAATGGTTGCTCCACTATATGTATCCAGTTTGCTACTCAGAGTCATTCGGATAGGTGTTAAAGCTTACGTCAATGTAACCCTTTACGCCGAACTCTTTATCACCTCCATAATCGAGAAACATGTCCTTTATTTACTCCAAGGACAATTTTGACCACTGTCCAATGATCCATTCCTGGATCATTCTTGTACCCCTTGACTGACTCATGGCAAGGCACACTTCCGGTGTGGTACACGGCATAGCATACTATAGAGCCTATGTCTGAAGCATAGGGGACGACCTTCGTCCTTTCTCTCTCTTCTGCCATGGTCGAGCTTTAACTCTTAACTTCATACCTTACAACTCAGGCAAGAACTCCTTCTTTGACTGATCCATCTTGAACACCTTCAAGATCATGTCAAGGTATGTGCTCATTTGAAAGTACCATTTAACGTTTTTGATCTATCCTCATAGATCTTGATGCTCAATGTTCAAGTAGCTTAATCCAGGTTTTCCATTAAAAACACTTTTCAAATAACCCTATATGCTTTCCAGAAATTCTATATCATTTCTGATCAACAATATGTCAACAACATATACTTATCAGAAATTATATAGTGCTCCCACTCACTTCTTTGGAAATACAAGTTTCTCATAAACTTTGTACAAACCCAAATTCTTTGATCATTCCATCAAAGCGTACATTCCAACTCTGAGATGCTTACTCCAGTCCTTAGAAGGATCGCTGGAGCTAGCATACCTTTTAGCATCCTTAGGATCGACAAACCTTTCTGATTGTATCACATACAACCTTTCCTTATGAAAACTGGTAAGGAAACTCGTTTTGACATCCAATTGGTTGATTTCATAAATGCAGCTAATGCTAACATGATTCCGACGGACTTAAGCATCGCTATGGATGAGAAAATTTCATCGTAGTCAACTCCTTGAACTTGTGAAAAAACTCTTCACCACAAGTCGAGCTTCACAGATAGTGACATTACCATTCACGTCTGTCTTCTTCTTAAAGATCCATTTATCTCAATGGCTTGCCGATCAACGGGCAAGTCCACCAAAGTCCATGCTTTGTTCTGATACATGGATCCTATCTCGGATTTCATGGCTTCTAACCATTTGTTGGAATATGGGCCCACCATTGCTTCTCCATAGCTCGTAGGTTAATTGTTGTCTAGCAACATGACCTTCAAGACAGGATTATTGTACCACTCTAAAGTAGTACGCATCCTCGTCACCCTACAAGGTACGATAGTGACTTGATCCGAAGTTTCATGATCACTATCATAAGCTTCTCCTTCAATTGGTGTAGGTGCCACAGGAACAACTTCCTGTGCCCTACTACACACTAATTGTAGTGACGGTTCAATAACCATATCAAGTCTCCACCATCCTCCCACTCAATTTTTCGAGACAAACTTTTCCTCGAGAAAGGACCCGATTCAAGAAACAATCCCTATTGCTTTCGGATCTGAATTAGGAGGTATACCCAACGGTTTTGGGTGTCCTATGAAGATGCATTTTATCCGCTTTGGGTTCGAGCTTATCAACCTGAAACCTTTTCACATAAGCGTCGCAGCCCCAAACTTTTAAGAAACGACAACTCAGGTTTCTCCAAACCATACGGAATTACGTGGTGCCCTATTAAAGTGAGTGCGGTTGTCTCTAATGCCTAACCCATGAACGATAGTGGTAATTCGATAAGAGACATCATGGTACGCACCATATCCAATAGGGTGCAACTATGTTGTTCGGACACACCATCACACTATGGTGTTCCAGGCGGTATTAATTGTGAAATAATTTCCACAGTGTCTTAATTGCGTGCCAAAGCTCGTAACTCAGATACTCATCTCTATGTTCATATCATAGACATTTATCCTCTTGTCACGATGATCTTCAACTTCACTCTGAAATTACTTGAACCATTCAATAATTCAGACTTGTGTTTCATCAAGTAAATATACTCAACATCTACTCGAATCATCTGTGAAGTAAGAACATAACGATATTCACTGCATGCCTCAGCACTCATTGGACTGTACACATCAAAATGTGTTACTTCCAACAAGTTGCTATCTTGTTCCATCTTACTGAAACCGAGGCCTTTTAGTCATCTTGCCCATGTGGTATGATTTGCATATCTCAAGTGATTCAAAATCAAGTGAGTCCAAATGATCCATCTGCATGGAGTGTCTTCATGCGTATACACCAATAGACATGGTTCGCATGTCTCAAACTTTTCAAAAATGAGTGAGTCCAAAGATCCATCAACATGGAGCTTCTTCATGCGTTTTACACCAATATGACATACATGGCAGTGCCACAAGTAAGTGGTACTATCATTACTATCTTATATCTTTTGGCATGAAAATGTGTATCACTACGATCCAGATTCAATAAACCATTCATTTTAGGTGCAAGACCGTTGAAGGTATTATTCAAATAAACAGAGTAACCATTATTCTCCTTAAATGAACAACCATATTGTGATAGACATAATCCAATCGTGTCTATGCTCAACGCAAACACCAAATGACAATTATTTTGGCTTAACACCAATCTCGATGGTAGAGGGAGCGTGCGATGCTTGTCACATCAACCTTGGAAACACTTCCAACACGTATCGTCAGCTCACCTTTAGCTAGTCTCCGTTTATTCCGTAGCTTTTATTTCGAGTTACTAACACTTAGCAACCAAACCGGTATCTAATACCCTGGTGCTACTAGGAGTACTAGTAAAGTACACATTAACATAATGTATATCCAATATACTTCTATCGATGTTGCCAGCCTTCTCATCTACCAAGTATCTAGGGTGGTTCTGCTTCAGTGTCTGTTCCTCTCATTTCAGAAGCACTTAGTCTCGGGTTTGGGTTCAACCTTGGGTTTCTTCACTGGAGCAGCAACTGATTTGCCATTTCATGAAGTACCCCTTCTTGCCCTCGCCCTTCTTGAAACTAGTGGTTTCACTAACCATCAACAATTGATGCTCCTTCTTGATTTTTACATTCGTGGTGTCAAACATCACGAATAGCTCAAGGATCATCATATTTATCCCTGTTATGTTATAGTTCATCACGAAGCTCTAGTAGCTTGGTGGCAATGTCTTTGGAGAAACATCACTATCTCATCTGGAAGATTAACTCCCACTCGATTCAAGTGATTGTTGTACCCAGACAATTTGAGTACAAGCTCAAATATTGAGATCTTCTCCCTTAGTTTGTAGGCTAGAAAACTCGTCGGAGGTCTCATACCTCTTGACGTGGGCACGAGCCTGAAATCCCAATTTCAGCTCTTGGAACATCTCATATGTTTTGCGACATTTCAAAAAAATGTCTTCGGTGCCTCAATTCAAAACCATTTAACATTACCTACTGAACTATCACATAGTCATCAAAATGTGTATGTCAGATGTTCGCAACATCCTCAAACGACGTTTGAGGTCCAGCACACCGAGCGGTGCATTAAGCACATAAGCCTTATACTGTCCGCATAATTTCTACTATCAACTTTCAACTATATTTTCTCTAGGAACATATCTAAAACAGTAGAACTAAAGCGCGAGCTATGACATAATTTGCAAAGGGTTTTTGACTATGTTGAGGATAATTAAGTTCATCTTATGAACTCCCACTCAGATAGACATCCCTCTAGTCATCTAAGTGATTACATGATCCGGGTCAACTAGGCCGTGTCCGATCATCACGTGAGACGGACTAATCATCATCGGTGAACATCTTCATGTTGATCGTATCCACCATACGACTCATGCCCGACCTTTTGGTCTCTTGTGTTCCGAGGCCATGTCTGTACATGCTAGGCTCGTCAAGTTAACCTAAGTGTTTCGCGTGTGTAAATCTGGCTTACACCCGTTGTATGTGAACGTTAGAATCTATCACACTCGATCATCACATGGTGCTTCGAAACGACGAACTTTCGCAATGGTACACAGTTAGGGGGAACACTTTCTTGAAATTTTAATGAGGGATCATCTTATTTACTACCGTCGGTCTAAGCAAATAAGATGCATAAACATGTGTAAACATCACATGCAATCAAATAGTGACATGATATGGCCAATATCATTTTTGCTCCTCTTGATCTCCATCTTCGGGGCTCCATGATCATCATCGTCACCGGCATGACATCATGATCTCCATCATCGTGTCTTCATGAAGTTGTCTCGCCAACTTATTACTTCTACTACTATGGCTACCAATTAGCAATAAAGTAAAGTAATTACATGGCGTTGTTCAATGACACGCATGTCATACAATAAATTAAGACAACTCCTATGGCTCCTGCCGGTTGTCATACTCATCGACATGCAAGTCGTGATTCCTATTACAAGAACATGATCAATCTCATACATCACATATCATTCATCACATTCTTCTTGGCCATATCACATCACATAGCATACCCTGCTAAAACAAGTTAGACGTCCTCTAATTGTTGTTTGCATGTTTTACGTGGCTGCTATGGGTTTCTAGCAAGAACGTTTCTTACCTACACAAAACCACAACGTGATATGCCAATTGCTATTTACCCTTCATAAGGACCCTTTTCATCGAATCCGATCTGACTAAAGTGGGAGAGACTGGCACCCGCTAGCCACCTTATGCAACAAGTGCATGTCAGTCGGTGGAACCTGTCTCACGTAAGAGTACGTGTAAGGTCCGTCCGGGCCGCTTCATCCCACAATGCCGCCGAATCAAGATTGGACTAGTAACGGTAAGCATATTGAACAAAATCAACACCCACAACTACTTTGTGTTCTACTCGTGCATAGAATCTATGCAATAAACCTGGCTCTGAAAACACTGTTGGGGAACGTAGCAGAAATTCAAAATTTTCCTACGTGTCACCAAGATCTATCTATGAGAAACCAGCAACGAGGGGAAGGAGAGTGCATCTACATACCCTTGTAGATCTCTAAGCGGAAGTGTTCAAGAGAACGGGGTTGAAGGAATCGTACTCATCGTGATCCAAATCACCGGAGATCCTAGTGCCGAACGGACGGCACCTCCGCGTTCAACACACGTACAGCCCGGTGACGTCTCCCATGCCTTGATCCAGCAAGGAGAGAGGGAGAGGTTGGGGAAGACTCCATCTAGCAGCAGCACAACGGCGTGGTGGTGGTGGAGGAGCGTGGCAATCCTGCAGGGCTTCGCCAAGCACCACGGGAGAGGAGGAGAAAGAGAGGTAGGGCTGCGCCAACAGGAGAAGAACTTCGTGTGTTGGGATGCCCCTTTGCCACCACTATATATAGGGGGAGAGGGGGGGCAGCAGCCAGCCCAAGATCCCATCTGGGGGGGCGGCCAAGGGGGGGAGAGGGGAAACTTGCCCCCCAAGTTAGGTGGGTGCGCCCCCTCCCCAAACCCTAGGCGCCTTGGGCCCTTGTGGGGGGCGCACCAGCCCACCTGGGGCTGGCCCCCTCCCACACTTGGCCCATGCTGCCCTCCGGGGATGGTGGCCCCACTTGGTGGACCCCCGGGACCCTCCCGGTGGTCCCGGTACGTTACCGATAAAATCCGAAATTTTTCCGGTGACCAAAACAGGACTTCCCATATATAAATCTTTACCTCCGGACCATTCCGAAACTCCTCGTGACGTCCGGGATCTCATCCGGGACTCCGAACAACATTCAGTAACCACATACAAACTTCCTTTATAACCCTAGCGTCATCGAACCTTAAGTGTGTAGACCCTACGGGTTCAGGAACCATGCAGACATGACCGAGACGTTCTCCGGTCAATAACCAATAGTGGGATCTAGATACCCATGTTGGCTCCCACATGTTCCACGATGATCTCATCGGATGAACCACGATGTCGAGGATTCGGTCAATCCCGTATACAATTCCCTTTGTCTAGCGGTATTGTACTTGCCCGAGATTCGATCGTCGGTATGTCGATACCTTGTTCAATCTCGTTACCAGCAAGTCTCTTTACTCGTTCCGTAACACATCATCCCGTGATCAACCCCTTGGTCACATTGTGCACATTATGATGATGTCCTACCGAGTGGGCCTAGAGATACCTTTCCGTCAACCGGAGTGACAAATCCCAGTCTCGATTCGTGCCAACCGAATAGACACTTTCGGAGATACCCGTAGTGCACCTTTATAGCCACCCAGTTACGTTGTGATGTTTGGTACACCCAAAGCATTCCTACGGTATCCGAGAGTTGCACAATCTCATGGTCTAAGGAAATGATACTTGACATTAGAAAAGCTTTAGCATAGAACTACACGATCTTTGTGCTAGGCTTAGGATTGGGTCTTGTCCATCACATTGTTCTCCTAATGATGTGATCCCGTTATCAACGACATCCAATGTCCATGTTTAGGAAACCATAACCATCTATTGATCAACGAGCTAGTCAACTAGAGGCTTACTAGGGACATGGTGTTGTCTATGTATCCACACATGTATCTGAGTTTCCTATCAATACAATTATAGCATGGATAATAAACGATTATCATGAACAAGGAAATATAATAATAACCAATTTATTATTGCCTCTAGGGCATATTTCCAACATCTGATCCTTTCTATGGCTATGAATCTGAAACTATTGTGGCACATCTTACTAAGTTGAATGATATAGCTACCCTGTTTACTAATAATGAGAGATCGCGCTACCTTTATTTACTCAAAATATTTCCATTCTCATTAAAGGGTGATGCTAAGATATGGTTTAATTCTCTTGATCCTGGTTGTATGCAAAGTCCCCAGGATATGATTTATTACTTCTCTGCTAAATATTTCCCCGCTCATAAGAAACAAGCAGCCTTGAGGGAAATATATATCTTTGTGCAAATTGAAGGAGAAAGTCTCACACAAGCTTGGGGGAGGCTTCTCAAGTTACTTAATGCTTTGCCTGATCATCCTCTTAAGAAACCTGAAATACTTGATATCTTTTATAATGGACTAACTGATGCTTCCAGAGATTACCTGGATAGTTGTGCTGGTTCTCTTTTCAGGGAAAGAACGCCGGATGAAGCGGAAATTCTATTGAACAATATGTTGACAAATGAAAATAATTGGGCACCTCCCAAGCCAGCTCCTGAGCCAATTTCTTAGCCAATTATTGAGCCCATTCCTAAACCAACTCCGAAGAAGAGAGGTGTTCTATTTCTCAGTCCTGAAGATATGCAAGAGGCAAAGAAATCTACGAAAGAAAAAGGTATTAAAGCTGAAGATGTTAAGAATTTACCTCCTATTGAAGAAATACACAGTCTTAATTTACCACCTGTTGAAGAAGTATATGATCTCAATTACTTATTTACTGAAGAACCTCCCGATATCCCGACACAGGTAGTAAAGGTAAATTCTCTCTATAGATATGATAAAGCTGAAGTCCCTCCTACTAAAATTGCTAGGGAGTGCTTGGATGAGTTTGATAACTTTATGTTTAAGCAAGATGACTTCAATGCTTATTTTGGTAGACAATTAAAACAAGATGCCTATATGATTAAATGCTTGGGTGATTATATGGCTGATATTAGAGGTGAACTTAAACTTGTTAGCAAACATGCTTCTATGGTTATCACTCAAGTAGAACAAGTACTTAAAGCTCAAAAAGAAGCGCTTGATGAAATGAATAGTAAGAAAAATGATTATGCTGTTAGAGTGGCTACTAGAACAGGTAGAATGACTCAAGAACCTTTGTATCCTGAAGGCCACCCTAAGAGAATCGAGCAAGATTCTCAGAGAAATGATATTGATGTACCTAGTTCTTCTAAAAAGAAGAAAAAGAAAAATGATAGGACTTTGCAAACTTCTAGTGAACCTATTATTGAGCCACCTGAGAATCCGAATGATATTTCTATTTCTGATGCTGAAACACAATCAGGTGATGAACATGAACCCAGTGATAATGTTAATGATAATGAGCCGCCGCCAAGCCCTGATCTCTCTCAGGAGGGTTGATCTGGAGTCCATTCGGGGCTCCGGAGAGGGGAATTCGTCGCCATCGTCATCATCAACCATCCTCCAAACCAATTTCATGATGCTCACCGCCGTGCGTGAGTAATTCCATCGTAGGCTTGCTGGACGGTGATGGGTTGGATGATATTTATCATGTAATCGAGTTAGTTTTGTTAGGGTTTGATCCCTAGTATCCACTATGTTCTGAGATTGATGTTGCTATGACTTTGCTATGCTTAATGCTTGTCACTAGGGCCCGAGTGCCATGATTTCAGATCTGAACCTATTATGTTTTCATGAATATATGTGAGTTCTTGATCCTATCTTGCAAGTCTATAGTCACCTACTATGTGTTATGATCCGGCAACCCCGAAGTGACAATAATCAGAACCACTCCCGGTGATGACCTTAGTTTGAGGAGTTCATGTATTCACTATGTGCTAATGCTTTGTTCCGGTTCTCTATTAAAAGGAGGCCTTAATATCCCTTAGTTTCCAATAGGACCCCGCTGCCATGGGAGGGTAGGACAAAAGATGTCATGCAAGTTCTTTTCCATAAGCACGTATGACTATATTCGGAATACATGCCTACATTACATTGATGAACTGGAGCTAGTTCTGTGTCACCCTATGTTATGACTGTTACATGATGAACCACATCCGGCATAATTATCCATCATTGATCCGGTGCCTACGAGTTTTCCATATACTGGTTCTTGCTTATTTACTTTTCCGTTGCTACTGTTACAATCACTACAAAATACCAAAAACATTACTTTTACCGTCTTTACTCTTGTTACCGTTGCCATCATTATCATATTACTTTGCTACTAAACACTTTGCTGTAGATACTAAGTTTCCAGATGTGGTTGAATTGACAACTCAGCTGCTAATACTTGAGAATATTCTTTGGCTCCCCTTGTGTCGAATCAACAAATTTGGGTTGAATACTCTACCCTCAAAAACTGTTGCGATCCCCTATACTTGTGGGTTATCACGATATGACTTAAGTTTTGGCCATGCTGGGTTGCCTGGCTCTTGTGTTTATGCCCTAAGTTCTCGTTAATTCGGCTAGGGAATAAGGGGAGCACCTCTGCCGGTTCAACCGGATGTATACCTCAGACTGGGTGAATCCGAAAGCTAGCGTTCTTAAGGGAATATTTGGTCGGTGAACAAAAGATGTTTTTCATTTATTACAACGTGAATCCCCAGATGTTTTGTTTCCTGCGCTTCTGTTCGCAGTTCGGACATGCACATCGACGCATGCGTACCCAGGGAAAGGAACCCCTAAAGAAACTATTCTCTCTGGAGATGTTTCTTAATATCCATGTAATATAACATAACTAGTTGGGTACTTGTCTGTTCAAGCACTTATGACCCCTATGGCTGGTTTCCACGCATACCCCGGTTTTACATAACTGAGCGGGTATTCGGATACACTTCGGACTGTCGGGTCCGGGGGCTGAAGCGAAAAGGTCCGCCATGACAAATGATTTTCAATCCGGCTAGGGACTACATAGGTCCATTGAATTACATAGCCACTTGGACTGGCTATATTCTTCCTCTATACTGTCCAACAGGCTGTCTATCCTACAATCCTATTGGGAAAACTTTACGGCTAATGCTACTTGGTCATATACCAGACTTACGGGTATCTGTTGCCCATCTGACCCCACCGGTCCGACTTCGGCCATATGGTTCGGGTCAGCCTTGGTGTATCGCGTCTTCACCATGGCCCAGGCTTCCCTTGCACCTTGTCGGCAAGCTGATATCTTCCATAATCGGAAGCGCCGCCGTGCTCCTTTGAGCATCTCCACAAGCTTGCCCATGCCTCCTGGCAGGGAAGAGGATGGCCACAAGGCCTGGGCAATACCCTGCATCACCTGTCGAGCTCGTTCATGCAGTTGTGAAAGATCTTGCAGCAAATCACCTGTGGATCCGGGCATCTCCTCTCCAGGACGGCCTGCCAGCATACCTATAGGCATAACTCTGTTAATTCGCTTCCTCGCTGAACTGTTCTGTAGTTCGTTCAAGCACTTACTATAAATGCCGCATCGAAGCCTCCTGTTCTCCTTTACGGAGTCAGCAAGCTGAGCTCGAACATCTACTAATTCGACGCTCAGTCGGATATTGGCATCTTAGAGATTATTTTTCTCTTGAATAGCCTGCGTCAGCACACGCTCACCCGCCTTCAGCTGACTTCGTAGACGTGGCTCATTATCTTTCACGATCTTTGGATTCTCTCCGGGATTGTCTACAAAATCTTTTGTTAGATCTGTAAACCATGCCGAATAAATAACTAGTATACGTCCTTACAAATATCTTTATCAAGGCAAGTATTACCAGAAGAGGCCTTTTGGGGCTCCTCTAGTCCGGCAACTACAGTCTTTAGCCGGGTCTTGCATTCCTCCAGCTCTTGAGATAAATGGGTATTCTTCTCTATAAGAACCTATGCATACAGTGATCCTTAAATTAGTTGTGCCAACTGTTTCAAGTCTCAGGGGCTACTGCTACACATGCTCATCAAATTTTCTTACCCGTATATCCTTCGCATACTGGTCCATTGCTCTCGCAAGTCCATCTTCAGCGGCGTGGATATATGCGTCTCCGGAGTTGAAGGCATTGAACACCTCTTTGAAAAAAATACTATTACGGAGCACGGCCCGTCTACGTCGGTAGTTCATGGCGCTCCCCACTTTGGAATTTGTAGCGGAAAGCCTGTCCACATCCTCTGTAGGCGGACAATTTGGTGTCGTCCCAACGTCAGCCTCCACTCGTGAGTCCGGTTCAGGAATCCGGCTGCTTGAGGCGTGGCCGACAGGGTCTTCGGATATGGTCCGGTGGCTACTCTTTCTGCCAGGACATAATGAAAACTGTCACATTTCAGCAAAAATAATCACAGAGCAAGTTTAATTTGTACCTCTACGTAGGTGTCTCAGTCCTATCCGCCTTCCTTTTAAGCCTGCCCGGCCCGGGTGCCCTTTGCTGATGAGCCCCCGCGGACTCAACACGGCGTCCCGGTGGACATTTCTATAAAAATGCAACATGTGTGCGTAAGGTGTGGCATAATACGGAAGTTAGGGCTCCAGCTTTACTTACATTCAACACTGGGAGCAGCCCGGGATAATCGGCGAGGATGGCCACCAAGGCGCCATCACGGCTTGCTTGATAGAATGACCCGTCGACAAGCTCCCCAGATATATCCGGATCTTCTTCAAGTCTGGGGTCAAGAGCCCGGCCAGGATCCTCTAGCTGCGGAGGTGGGCTATTGAACTCCTTCACGGCCGTTTTCAATTCCTGCTTTGAAATTAGCAAGGTGAATGTTGGTGACAAAGGACACAAGAATGAATAGAGTCGAGTAATGAATGATAGCTTACCTAGCTTGGGGGTTGTACATGAAAAATCCATCCCGCGGCTTAATGCGGAGGAACTCCTCTTCTTCTCCTTTGTATAAATCGGACAATATTCTCGCCAGAGCGGTGGCGGAGTCCGGACCTTTACGACCGCAGCGGGTGGCGTCGTCTTCTTCGTTGAAGTGCCACATGGGTTTCCCCCGATATTGAAGTGGCTGCACCCCCCGCATTATGCATATTGACATAACTTCTATTATTGTCAGTCCTGATTGGGCTAGTATTTTTATCCTGCCCATCAGATAGAGAACTTCTCTGTCATTTTCCTTCTGGGGGCTCCGAGGGCGCCAACTTTGGCATTTCTTTAGCGGAGCATTGGTGAACTCAGGAAGGCCTGTCCAGACTGGGTCCGGAAGCAGAACATCATCTACATAATACCACTCCAAAGGCCAGTCTTCGGATGCCTTCTTTGGAGTACCGGACAGGTATCCGGTCTGGGCGACGCGCCATATTTTGACTCCGCCCACTTGATATATAGATCCCTCCTGATTGCGAGGGACGAGGTAGAATAGCCTCTTCCATAACTCAAAATGAGCTTCGCAGCCCAGAAATAGCTCGCAGAGGGGAACTTAACCTACGATATGCAGTATGGAGGCAGGAGTAAAGTTGTGCAGCTGGAGGCCGTAGAACTCCAGGAGCCTACGGAGGAATGGGTGGATTGGAAACCCAAGTCCTCTTAGCAAATATGGGACAAGGCATAACCGCTCCCCGTGAGATGGGTCTGGAAAGTTCTCCGCTTGCTCCCCTCCATTATAGGTGGCTAGTCCGGCTCGGACGGGGACCATGTATGCAGGTGGAAGAAACCCTTGGGTATGCAACTCTACTAAACGGCTATGAGGGACAGAACACTTTTTCCAATCACCCGGCATAGAGCTACGGGAGCAAGAAGAGGAGCTGCGGCGACCAGCCATGATGGAATGGTTTTCCGGATGTGCTCTGTTGAATACTTGCTTGGGGGGAGATGGTGAATTTGGATCTGAGGATCCCCGTCTCTTCAAATAGATGGTTCACTTACAGGGTCAGGGTGGCAAATGTAAAAAAGCCCCGGCTCCTTGTATTCGCTCGACACGTGGAGATAACCATTATTGAAGCACAAAAGCCAAGGAGTACAACATTAATGGGAAGTCGGACACTGTTCACTACGACAAGTACTCTGGATTTGAAGAAGAACCTGCCTTGCAATGTCGAAGACAATCTGCGCCTCGGACTCATCGTCATTGAAGCCTGGTTCGGGGGCTACTGAACGAGTCCTGGATTAGGGGGTATCCGGACAGCCGGACTAAATACTTTGGCCGGACTATTGTACTATGAAGATACAAGATTGAAGATTTCGTCCTGTGTCCGGATGGGACTCTCCTTTGCGTGGAAGGCAAGCTTGGCGATTCGTATGTTAGATCTCCTTCTCTGTAACCGACTCTGTGTAACCCTAGCCCCCTCCGGTGTCTATATAAACCGGAGGGTTTAGTCCGTAGGACGAGAAAAATCATAATCATAGGCTAGCTCCTAGGGTTTAGCCTCTACAATCTCGTGGTAGATCAACTCTTGTAATACTCATATCATCAAGATCAATCAAGCAGGAAGTAGGGTATTACCTCCATCGAGAGGGCCCGAACCTGGGTAAAACATCGTGTCCCCTGCCTCCTGTTACCATTAGCCTTAGACGCACAGTTCGGGACCCCCTACCCAAGATCCGTCGGTTTTGACACCGACAGGTAGGATATGACCAACACCCATTCTTCTTATGGCTTGGGGAGGAATTTCATCACCTACATCACAAGTACCACTTTGCTCCACTTGGGAGTCATTATTCTCGTCAAACTCCATGTTACACATCTCCTCAATGAGTCCCGTGAACTTGTTGAGGACACGGTAAGCATGCGAGTTTGTAGCATAACCAACAAATATGCCCTCATGATCTCTAGCCTCAAATTTAGATAAATGAATACCTTTGTTGAGAATGAAACACTTACAACCGAACACCCGGAAGTACTTGAGGTTGGGCTTGTTACTGGTAAGTATCTCATATGGAGTCTTGTTCAAGCCTTTGCGGAGATAGAGCCGATTGGATCCATGACAAGCAGTGTTGATTGCTTCGGCCCAAAATTTGCAGGGAGACTTGAACTCCGCCATCATGGTCCTTGCCGCGTCCATCAACGTCCGGTTCTTCCTCTTCGCTACATGATACGTCCATTTTGCATCATGTTTTCCTACTATTATTTATGTTGTTTTATTGTATAACAATACTTTTTGGAGTAATTATAATGCCTTTTCTCTCATAATATGCAAGGTATGCACAAAGGGGGAGATTTCCGGCTGCTCGAAATCTGGACCTGAAAAAGCTACGTCAAGCTACCTATTCTGCACAACTCCAAATGAGCTGAAACTTCCCAAGGAATTTTTATGGAATATTTGATAAAACTTGGAGCAAATAAGTACCAGAGGGGGGCCACCAGGTGGGCACAACCCACCTGGGCGCGCCCTGGTGGGTGATGCCCTCCTCGGCCCACCTCCGGTGCCCATATTTTGGTATATAAGTCATTTTAACCTAGAAACAATCAGAGGAGGACATTCAGGATTAAGCGTCGCCGCCTCGAGGCGGAACTTGGGCAGGAGCACTTTTGCCCTCCGGTGGAGCGATTCCACCGGGGGAACTTCCCTCCCGGAGGGGAAAATCATCAGCATCATCACCAACAACTCTCCCATCTTGGGGAGGGCTATCTTCATCAACATCTTCACAGCACCAACTCCTCTCAAACCCTAGTTCATCTCTTGTGTTCAATCTTTGTATCAAAACTATAGATTGGTGCTTGTGGGTGACTAGTAGTGTTGATTACATCTTGTAGTTGATTACTATATGGTTTATTTGGTGGAAGATTATATGTTTAGATCCATTATGCTAATTAATACCCCTCTGATCTTGAGCATGTTTATCATTTGTGAGTAGTTACTTTCGTTCTCGAGGTCACGGGAGAAATCATGTTGCAAGTAATCATGTGAACTTGATATGTGTTCGATACTTTGATGGTATGTATGTTGTCATTCTCTTAGTGGTGTCATGTGAATGTCAACTACATGACACTTCACCATATTTGGTCCTAACAGAATGCATTGTGGAGTAGTTATTATATGGTGGGTTGCGAGAGTGACAGAAGCTTAACCCAGTTTATGAGCTATTCTGTAAGGGACTGATTGGATCCAAAAGTTTAATGCTATGGTTAGAATTTATTCTTAATACTTTTCTCGTAGTTGCGGATGCTTGAGATAGGGTTAATCATAAGTAGGAGGTTTTTTCAAGTAAGAACAGCACCTAAGCACTGGTCCACCCACATATCAAATTATCAAAGTACCGAACACGAATTAAGCCAACATGATGAAAGTGGCTAGATGAAATTCCTGTGTACCCTCAAGAAAACTTTGCTTAGCATAAGAAACCATTTTTCCTGTCCTTTGCCTCCAAAGGATTGGGCTACCTTGCTGCACTTTTGTCACTACTATCTTTACTTGCTCGTTACAAATTATCTTGCTGTCAAACTACTCCGCTACTTACAATTTTAGCACTTGCAGACATTACCTTGCTGAAAACCACTTGTCATTTCCTTCTGCTCCTCATTGGGTTCGACACTCTTACTTATCGAAAAGGCTACAATTGACCCCATGTACTTGTGTGTCATCAAGGCTATTTCTAGCGCCTTTGCCGGGGAGTGAAGCACTCTTGGTAAGTGGAAATTGGTAAGGAAACATTATTACTACGTGCTGAAATGTATTGTCACTTGTTACTATGGAAAACAATCCTTTGAGGGATTTGTTCGGGGTATCTTCACCTCGACCAGAACCACAATTAGTTGCCCCTCAACCTATTGCACCTACTAAAAATGTTGAATATGAAATTCCTTCGGGTATGTTAGAACAACTGCTAGCTAATCCTTATGCACGAGATGGAACTGAACATCCTGATATGCACTTGATATATGTGGATGAAATTTGTGGATTGTTTAAGCTTGCAGGTTTGCCCAGAGATGAAGCTAAGAAGAAGGGTTTCCCTTTATCTTTAAAGGGAAAAGCATTGACATGGTATAGGCTATGCGATGATATTGGATCTTGGAACTGGAACCGTCTGAAATTGGAATTTCATCAAAAAAATATCTTATGCATCTAGTTCATCGTGATCAGAATTATATATATAATTTTTGGCCTCGTGAAGGAGAAAGTATCGCTCTAGCTTGGGGGAAGCTTAATTCAATGTTATATTCATGCCCCAATCATGAGCTTTCAAGAGAAATTATTATTCAGAATTTTTATGCTCGGCTTTCTCGTAATGATCAATCCATGCTCGATACTTCTTGTAATGGTTCTTTTATGAAGAAAACTATTGAATTCCGGTGGATCTTTTAGAAAACGCAACTCTGAAGATTGGGAACTCAACGAAGGTAAAGAGACGGGTATTGAACCTAAGTTTGATTGTGTTAAATCTTCTATGAATACCGATGCTTTTCAAAAGTTTAGCACTAAATATGGACTTGACTCTGAGATAGTAGCTTCCTTCTATGAATCTTTTGCTACTCGTGTTGATCTCCCTAAGGAGAGGTGGTTTAAATATCACCGACCAATTAAAGAGGAAACTGAAGAACCAGTAAAAGTTAAAGAAGAAACTATCATTTACAATGTCGACCCAGTTGTTCCCACTACTTATATTGAAAAAAAAATCCTGTTAGGGTGAAGGAACATGCTAAAGCTTCAACTGTGGTTAACAAAATTTATGCTAGAACAGCCAAGCCATCTGAAAAAATTAGAGTTGAACCTAGTGTTGCTATAGTTAAAGATCTCTTAGTTAATAATATTGATGGGCATGTTATTTACTTCTGTGGTGAAGCTTCTAGAATTGCCAAACCTGAAGGAAAAGATAAACATAGACCAATTGCTGGCATGCCTGTTGTCTCAGTTAAGATAGGAGATCACTGTTATCATGGGTTATGTGACCTAGGTGCTAGTGTGAGTGCTATTCCTTTCTCCTTATATCAAGAAATTAAAGATGAAATAGCACCTGTTGAAATAGAAGGCATAGATGTCACTATTAAACTTGCTAATAGAGATACTATATCACCAATTAGGATTCTTAGATATGTTGAAGTCTTGTGTGGGAAAATAAAATACCATACTGATTTTCTTGTTCTTAGCTCCCCACAAGATGACTATTGTCCCATTATTTTTGGCAGACCTTTCTTGAACATTATCAATGCCAAAATAGATTGTGAGAAACAAACTGTCGGTGTTAGATTTGGTGATGAATCTCATGAATTTAATTTTTCCAAGTTTAGTAAACAACCTCATAAGAAAGATTTGCCTAGTAAGAATGAAATTATTGGTCTTGCTTCTATTTGTTGTGCCTCCTACTGATCCTTTGGAACAATATTTGCTAGACCATGAAAATGATTTGTATATGCGAGAAAGAAATGAAATAGATAGAATCTTTTCCGAACAGCAACCTCTGCTTAAACACAATTTTCCTATTGAAACTCTAGGAGGTCCTCCTCCACCTAAAGGTGATCCTGTGTTTGAATTAAAACAATTGCCAAACACTTTGAAATATGCTTATCTTGATGAGAAAAAGATATATCCTGTTATTATTAGTGCTAACCTTTTAGAACATGAAGAAGAGAGACTATTGAAAGTTCTAAGGAAGCACAGTGCTACTATTGGATATACTCTTGATGATCTTAAGGGCATTAGTCCCACTCTATGTCAGCACAAGATTAATATGGAACCTGATGCTAAGCCCGTTGTTGATCACCAACGTCGGTTCAATCTGAAGATGAAAGAAGTGGTAAGAATGGAAATATTGAAACTTCTGGAAGCGGGTATAATCTATCCTATAGTTGATAGTAGATGGGTAAGTCTTGTTCATTGTGTCCCTAAGAAGGGAGGTATTACTGTTGTTCCTAATGATAAGAATGAGCTCATACCACAAAGAATTGTCACATGCTATAGGATGGTAATTGATTATGGAAAATTAAATAAAGCTACTAGAAATGATCATTACCCTCTACCTTTTATCGACCAAATGTTAGAAAGATTATCTAAGCACATACATTTTTGCTTCCTTGACGGATACTCTGGCTTTTAACAAATACCTGTTTTACAATCTGATCCAGAAAAGACCACTTTTACTTGTCCTTTTGGAACATTTTCTTATAGCGTATACCTTTTGGTTTATGTAATGCACCTGCTACGTTTCAACGATGTATGACTGCTATATTCTCTTATTTTTGTGAAAAGATTGTTGAGGTTTTCATGGATGACTTTTCTGTTTATGGGAAGTCTTTTGATGACTATTTAAGCAATCTTGATCGAGTCTTGCAGCGATGTGAACAAACAAATCTTGTCTTGAATTGGGAGAAGTTCCACTTTATGTTTAACAAAGGTATTGTCTTGGGCCATAAAATTTCTAAAAGAGGCATTGAGGTGGACAAAGCCAAGGTTGATGCAGTTGAGAGAATACCATGTCCTAAATATATGAAAGGTATTCGTAGTTTCCTTGGCCATGCTGGTTTCTATAGGAGGTTTATCAAAGACTTTTCTAAAATTTCTAGGCCTCTTATGAATCTTTTGCAAAAGAATATTCCCTTTGTGTTTGATGATGATTGTATGGAAGCCTTTGAAACACTAAAGAAAGCCTTAATTACTTCACATGTTGTTCAACCACCTGATTGGAACTTGCCTTTTGAGATTATGTGTGATGCTAGTGATTCTGTTGTTGGTGCTATTCTAGGACAAAGAGTTGATAAAAAACTGAATGTTATTCATTATGCTAGTAAAACTCTAGACAATGCTCAACGAAACTACGCTACTACTAAAAAAGAATTCTTAGCAGTGCTATTTGTTTATGATAAATTCAGATCTTACATTGTTGATTCTAAAGTAATTGTTCACACCGATCATGCTGCTATAAAATATCTTATGGAAAAGAAAGATGCTAAACCTAGACTCATTAGGTGGGTTCTTCTGCTACAAGAATTTTATTTGCATATCACTGATAGGAAAGGAGCAGAGAACCCCACAGCTGATAACTTGTCTTGGATTAAAAATATTCTTGATGACCCACAACCAATTAATGATAACTTCCCTGATGAACAACTAGCTGCAATAAATGTTTCTCTTAGTACACCTTGGTATGCTAACTATGCTAATTATATTGTTGCTAAATACATACCACCTAGCTTCACATACCAACAAAATAAACTATTCTTGTATGACAAGACATTACTTTTGGGATGACCCACATCTTTATAAAGAAGGAGTAGATGGTACTATTAGACATTGTGTACCTGAGCATGAACAGGAACAAATCCTACGAAAATGTCACTCTAAAGCATATGGAGGACAACACCCGGGGGACAGAACCGCTCATAAGGTATTGCAATCTGGTTTTTATTGGCCTACTCTCTTCAAAGAAGCCCGTAAGTTTGTCTCATCTTGTGATGAATGTCAAAGAATAGGTAATATCGATAAGTGTCAAGAAATGCCCATGAATTATTCACTTGTTGTTGAACCATTTGATGTTTGGGGATTTGATTTCATGGGACCTTTTCCTTCCTCTAATGGGTATACACATACTTTGGTTGTTGTTCATTATGTTACTAAGTGGGTAGAAGCTATTCCAAACAGTAGTGTTGATCACAACACCTCTATTAAAATGCTTAAGGAAGTTATTTTCCCAAGGTTTGGAGTCCCTAGATATTTAATGACTGATGGTGGTTCACACTTTATTCATGGTGCTTTTCCGTAAAATGCTTGCTAAGTATGATGTTAACCATAGAATCACATCACCTTATAATCCTCAGTCTAGTGGTCAAGTTGAACTTAGCAATAGAGAAATAAAACTAGTTTTACAAAAGACTGTCAATAGGTCCTAGAAGAATTGGTCTAAGAAATTAGATGATGCACTTTGATCCTATAGAACAACATATAAAAATCCTATGGGTATGTATAAGATGGTTTATGGAAAAGCTTGTCATTTGCCTCTTGAGTTAGAACACAAAGCATTTTGGGCAATTAAAGAACTCAATTATGATTTCAAACTTGCTGGGGAAAAAGGTTATTTGATATTATCTCATTAGATGAATGGAGAACCCAGGCTTATGAAAATGCTAAGTTATTCAAAAAAAAGTTAAAAGATGGCATGACAAAAGAATCCAAAAGCGTGAGTTCAAAGTCGGAGAATAAGTTCTTTTGTACAACTCTTGTTTCAGATTCTTTGCAGGAAAACTCCTCTCCAAATGGGAAGGACCCTATGTCATCGAGGTGGTCTATCGATCTGGAGCTATCAAAATAAATAATGCAAAAGGGACTAACCCGAAGGTTGTCAATGGGCAATAGGTACGCCCATTAATGTTGAAAGCAATGTTATCCAAACTTTGACACCGGGCGAACACATAAAGGAAACCTTCCGGAACACTCCAGAATAATGAAAAAAAGGAGGTACGTGATCTGGTAAGTAAAAAGACTCCAAAAATCCGCAAAAATATTTTTTGTCAGTTTTGTAATATTTAGAAAATTAGGAAAATAAGAAACTTCCACGAAAGTGACCCTGGTGGGCACGATACACCAGGACTCTGTTTTTCCAGGTGGGTGGTGCCCATCTCGGGTACTTTTCGAACTCTGTTTTTTTCCGTTCTGCTTGTTCCCCAAGATAAAAAAATCCATATATACCTCCCTAACATGTTAACCTCCGTATCACGGAGAAATCTCCTGTTTTCTTTTCTTGCTATTTTCTGTCAGATCTGTTGAGCCTGGCATCATGTCTTCTTCTCCCTCTGATCATATGGAAGAGGATGCTTTGTTGATGTAGATCGAGCTGAAGTAGAGAAGAACACTGAGCTGCTTCATCGAGCTCTTCGAGAGATTCACAGCTTAAGAGATACACTCAGAGATGTATTGGACAGGATTGCTTCTACTTCATCACCACCATCTTCTTCATCACCACCAAATAAAACTGAGTATTGGGTATGGGCACTCCCCTTGGCTTTTGCCAAGCTTGGGGGAGGTGCCCCGGTATCGTATCATCTCCACTACCTTTTGCCTTTACTTTCTTAGTTCGATCCATGGTTATATTTTGCTATTAGTTGAATAAAAGTTTAGTTCGATCCTTTCTTTTTGCGAGTTTTCTTAGTGATCAATCCTTGTAATCGTGTGCGAGATATAATAAAGTTTAGTTTGAGTTTTGCCTTCTTTATTTTTCTTGTTTCAATAAAAAGAAAGGAAATAAAAGAAAAAGATCATACGCTAATCTTATGCTAAGTGATGACATTACACAAGGAAAGGTATAAGTAGAAAAATTTATTGTAAATTGATAAAAATAGCATTGGTCAATGATGCAACACATGAAAGAATTAATAAGGGAAGAGAAGATTCACATATAAATATACTATCATGGAAATCTTTTATGATTGTGAGCACCCATCAAAAGATTATATGCCAAAATTGTTGATGTTGGACAAGGAACACAACTTAATGATTTATGTTTGTTCATCTTCACATAGAAGTTATATTGTCATAGATCCTTCAACATGTGGTGCTTGCCCCTATCTTTGCTAGCCAAAAACTCCACACTAAGTAGAGATACTACGTGTGCATCCAAAACCCTTAAATCCTATCTTGTTTGAGAGTCCACCATACCTACCTATGGATTGAGTAAGATCCTTCAAGTAAGTTGTCATCGGTGCAAAAAGGGCAATAAAAATTGCTTCTAAAAGTGTGAGATCATTTAGTGTAAGGGAAAGTTGAGTGTTGTACGAACTTGTGATGGTGAAGAATAAAAGCGATAGACTGCATAACGAAGGTTATCATCACAAGGGGCAATAAAACGTGACGTTCTCTTGCACTAAGGGGTTGAGCATACAAACAAAAAACGCATGGCAACCTCTGCTTCCCTCTGCAAAGGGTCTATCTTTTACTTTCATGTATTTACTGTCATGCAAGAGTCAAAGTTTTTCTCTCTCTATTCCTTTTATTTTTCTCCTTTGGCAAGCATCATGTGGTGAGGAAAGATCTAGGCATATATGTCCAGTTGAATATGGGTGGCATAAGTTATTATTGTTGACATCACCCTTGAGGTGAGTGCGTTGGGAGGCGAAACTATAAGCCCCTATCTTTCTTTGTGTCCAGTTGAAACGTTTTGCTCATGTGTACACGGTGAGTGTTAGTAATCATAGAAGACTAAATGATGATTGAGTATGTGGACTTGCCTAAAGGCTCCGATACGTGACCCTTCCTGAAAAGATGATGAATTGTAGTTGCCAAGTTGACTAAGAACATTGTTTGTCAGTTTCCAATAGGGTTTATGCTTTATACTTCGATGTTGTGATGAATTGTCACTTGTTCATGAGAAGTCTATGATAAAAGTTCTATGATAAAAGTTCTATGATAGAAGTTCTATGATAAAAGTTTTTATATTAAAGTTTGTTGCTGTTATAATAAGTCACGTGATGCTGCTCTGTCCATATTTTTGTTTTTATCGACACCTCTGTCTCTAAGCATGTGGACATGTTTTTTTATTTCGGTTTTCGCTTGAGGACAAGCGAGGTCTAAGCTTGCGGGAGTTGATACATACATTTTGCATCATGTTTTCCTACTGTTATTTATGTTGTTTTATTGTATAATAATGCTTTTTGTAGTAATTCTAATGCCTTTTCTCTCATAATATGCAAGGTATGCACAAAGGGGGAGAATACCGGCAGCTGGAAATCTGGACCTGAAAAACCTACGTCAAGCTACCTATTCTGCACAACTCCAAATGAGCTGAAACTTCCTGAGGATTTTTTATGGAATATTTAATAAACATTGGAGCAAATAAGTACCATAGGGGGGCCACCAAGTGGGCACAACCCGCATGGGTGCGCCAGGAGGCCCAGGCGCGCCCTCATGGGTGCTGCCCTCCTCGACCCACCTCCGGTGCCCATCTTCTAGTATATAAGTCATTTTGACCTAGAAAAAATCAGAGGAGTACATTCGGGACAAAGCGCCTCTGCCTCGAGGGGGAACTTGGGCAGGAGCACTTTTGCCCTCCGACGGAGCGATTTCATCGGGGGAACTTCCCTCCCGGAGGAGGAAATCATCGTCATCATCATCACCAACAACTCCCCCATCTTGGGGAGGGCTATCTTCATCAACATCTTCACAGCACCAACTCCTCTCAAACCCTAGTTCATCTCTTGTGTTCAATCTTTGTATCAAAACTATAAATTGGTGCTTGTGGGTGACTAGTAGTGTTGATTACATCTTGTAGTTGATTACTATATGTTTATTTGGTGGAAGATTATATGTTCAGATCCATTATGCTATTTAATACCCCTCTGGTATTAAGCATGTTTATCATTTGTGAGTAGTTAATTTCGTTCTTGAGGTCACGGGAGAAATCATGTTGCAAGTAATCATGTGAACTTGATATGTGTTCAATATTTTGATGGTATGTATGTTGTCATTCTCTTAGTGGTGTCATGTGAACGTCAACTACATGACACTTCACCATATTTGGGCCTAAGGTAATGCATTGTGGAGTAGTTATTAGATGGTGGGTTGCGAGAGTGACAGAAGCTTAAATCCCAGTTTATGCGCTATTCCATAAGGGACCGATTGGATCCAAAAGTTTAATACTATGGTTAGAATTTATTCTTATTACTTTTCTCGTAGTTGCGGATGCTTTCGAGAGGGTTAATCATAAGTAGGAGGTTTGTTCAAGTAAGAACAACACCTAAGCACCGGTCCACCCACATATCAAATTATCAAAGTACTAAACACGAATTAAGCCAACATGATGAAAGTGACTAGATGAAATTCCCGGGTACCCTCAAGAACACTTTCCTTATCATAAGAAACCATTTTGGCCTGTCCTTTGCCTCAAAAGGATTGGGCTACCTTGCTGCACCTTTGTTACTACTATCGTTACTTGCTTGTTACAAATTATCTTGCTATCAAACTACGGCGCTACTTACAATTTTAGCACTTGCAGACATTACCTTGCTGAAAACCATTTGTCATTTCCTTCTGCTCCTTGTTGGGTTCGACACTCTTACTTATCGAAAAGGCTACAATTGACCCCATACACTTATAAATCATCAATACACCATTTTGTTGAGGGGTGTAAGGTGCGGAATATTGATGCTTGATCCCCTCATCACTAAGAAACTCATGCAAGGTGTAGTTCTTGAACTCGGTGTCGTTGTCACTTCTTATTGTCAAGATCTTTGCATTGTGTTGACGTTGAGCTTCATTTTTCAAAGTCGATGACGGTTTGTTGAGTCTCCCTCTTCCTCTTGAAGAAATATACCCAAGTGTATCTTGAATAATCATCCACAATCACCAAGAAATACTTTCTACCCCAAGACTATCAAAGTATGGAGGCCCAAAGAGATCCAAGTGAAGGAGCTCCAAGGGCCTCTTCGAGTAGATGATAGTCGTGGGAGGGTGAGCCTTCTCATGTATCTTTCCTTCGATACAAGCAGTGCAAGCATGATCTTTGGCAAAACTAACATTTGTTAGTCCAAGGACATGGTCCCCTTTGAGAAGACTTTGCAAAGATCTGATATTGACGTGGGCTAAACGACGATGCCAAAGACATCTCACGCCAACTTTAGCCATTAGGCATGTCGCATTCTTAGTGGGTCGCTCCAAAAAGTGAATCACATAAATATCGTTCTCGACATGCCCATCAAAGGCTACTTTAAGAGTCTTTCTCCACAAGAGGGCCACAATATCAATATCAAAGAAAGTGGCAAACCCCATAAGTGCAAGCTGACGAACGGAAAGTAAGTAGTATGCAAGGGACTCAACAAGCATGACTTTCTCGATGTGAGATCATAAGAAATGACAACCTTTCCAAGCCCCAATACCTTAGAAGATGAAGCATCACCCCATTCAACATTGGTGGGCATAGATGACACTTTATGCACGTCCACCACCAAGTCCTTTCATCCGGTCATATGATTTGTGACTCCACTGTCGAGCAACCATGGTCCCCCACCAAAATCAAACACCTACAAGAGAGCAATGCTTGGTTTTAGGTACCCATTTTGTAATGGGTCCTTTCATGTTAGCAACAAGGGTCTTAGGAACCCAAATAGTACATTCAATGTACTCATAAGAAGAACCAACAAATTTGGCATAAACATGCCCATCACTAGCACGGCATAACACATAAGAAGGGTTAAAGTCGCCGGTTTTATTGGAAGGAGTAGCATTGCCCTTCTTGATACCGCCACCCTTCGTGTTCTTCTTCTTCTCCTTAGGAGTACCCTCTCCCTCCTTCACAAAGGTTTGCTTAAGAGGAGGAGGTTGCATGGTCTTGTCATTCTTCTTCTTCTTGTACTTGGGTGCAAACCCAATCCCCTCCTTGGCCACAACTTCCTTTTGATTTTTCAAAAGGTCGTTGAGGTTCTTCTCTCGTTGTATGCATGACACAAGGCCTTTCTCAAGTTGCTCCTTCAACTTGGCATTCTCCTACACAAGATGCACATGCTTACAACACGGGTTAGTAGCATTTGCATTATCAATTAAAACCATATGAGGAAACGTGGCTTTCTCCTTGGTTAGCTTCACTTGGAGTTGATCACGAGACTCTTTGAGGCTTGCATGAGCACCCTTCAAGGCCTTGTGAGCCTTGTCAAGTAAGTCAAACTCCTCCTTGAGTCTAGCATGGTCAACCCCAAGTTTAGCCTTCTCAGAATTGAGCACACGGGATACAACAAGAGCATGATCAAGATCTTTCTTTAACTTAGCATGAGCATCGTTGTGTGACTCCTCAAGAGCCAAACGATGACCACGCTCTTCCTCAAGTGCATTAGAGAGATCCGATATCTCATCGGCATAGTCACGACTATGACCTTCCATCTTAGAGATGGTTTCTTCATGAGCCTCGATCATGTCATTGGCTTCACCAAGTTGTTCCAAGAGAGCAACAAAGTGATTCTTGGATTTACCCTTGAGCTTACTCATAAAAGACTCAAATTAATTTTCTTCCTCCTTCGACCCCTCACTTTCATCAATGCAATCCATCAAGGAAGGATTAGTAGTAATGGTGGTTTTGATGTTGGGGGTTACCTTGTTGGTGGCTTTAGCCATGAGGCACTTGGCAGTGATGTTCTCATTGGGTGACTCAAAGAGGGACACCCCTGGAGTTGTTGCAATGGCAACGGAGGCCATGGCAACCTTCTCACCATCTTCATCATCATCATCATCATCATCATTGTACTCTTCTTCTGCGACCAACCCCTTGGGAGGAGTCTTCTTGGTGAAGTTGTTCTTCTGGGGAAGGACTTGGCCTTGTCTTTTCGGATAAGCTTGCCTCCATTGTCTTCCCTCTTCTCGTACAGGCATTCCGCAACAAAGTGGCTCACATTGCCACAATTATAGCATGTCCTCACACGTTGTTTGCCCTTGGTGCCACTTGAGTTGTTCTTGTTGAAGTTGGGCCTTGTGTTCTTCTTGCTCCAATATTTCCATGAAGCAAGAGCCATGTGCTCATGATAAGCATACTTGGTATCTTCGGGGAAACATTCCTCTTCACTCTATTCTTTCATACTAGCCTTGGCCTTCAAAGCAAGGTTAGGATTCTTTGATTGTTGAGAATGCAATACTGCATTACCGGCGGTCTTGTCCAATATCCTCATAGCAACAAACTCATCCAACACCACTTGAGTACAAGGCGTGAAAGTTCGGCCTTTGACAGATGACGGATGACATGGCCTTGTGGTAAGGCATCATGGCCTTGAGAAACTTGTGCTTGATCCAATTGTCATCCCTATCCTTGCTCCCATGATCTCGGAGTGAGACCGCGAGAGTGGTTAATCTCCGATAAATCTCACGAGGTTCTTCATCTTCATTCATAGCAAACTCATCGGCTTCATCTTGTACCACTTCAAATTGGAGCGCTGAATGCTAGCACTTCCCTTGTAAATGGAAACAACATGTTGCCATGCTTTCTTGGTCACGGTGAAAGGTCGGAGGTGTGCAATATATTCTGGAGGGATTGCTTCTTGGAGAATGAAAAGAGCGGACTCGTTGAATTGATGATCCACGACTTCTCTAGGAGTGAAGTTGCTTGGGTCGTGCGTGTAGAAACCTTGCTCAATAATTCTCCAAAGATTAGTAGAACTATGATTTAAATGACGTTTAAAGCAATACACCCAAGAAGAAAAATCCTCATTATTCACAAGCTTAGGAGGAGGACCAACATGATTCATATGAGTAGAGGGAACCTGTCCTCCATAAGTAAGTGGAGGTTCAACATGGGAAAAGATGCCACTCCCATTTCTACCACTAGGCATAGAAGCATGCTCGTTACTAGCTTCCCTCTTTTTGGAGTTAGCATCCGTCACCTTGTTAGCGGTATCAACCACTTCCAAGGGTTTGGTGAATAATTTAAGTCCATCAAGAAACTCCTTAAACATGCCTTTAACCTCGGCCGTCATGGAGGTTTTCAATGTGTCCATAGCCACATTGAACTCCTCACGAGAGACCGAGGATCCCGCATCGGTCACGGACAAAGTGGGATTCGCACTGGGGTGACCCTCCACTTTGTCTGTGGTGTCAACCATACTCTTCGAATGGCAAAGTCCTTAATAAAGAGACGGGCTATGATACCAGTTGACTAGAGGGGGGTGAATAGGCAACTAACAATTTTTAGCTTTTCTTGACCAAATTAAACATAGCATCAAAGTAGGTTGTCTAGATGTGCAACTAGGTGAACAACCTATATGATGCAACAACAACAAGCACACAAGCAAGAAAAGGATACATCACAATATAAGCTTGCACAGAGAGATAACCAAGAGTGGAGTTGGTGGAGACAAGGATGTGTTACCGAAGTTCCTTCCCTTTGAGAGGAAGTATGTCTCCGTTGGAGCGGTGTGGAGGCACAATGCTCCCCAAGAAGCCAATAGGGCCACCATATTCTCCTCATGCCCTCACACAATGTGAAATGTCATGATTTCACTATTGGTGCCCTTGATGGCGACGACCGAACCTTTACAAACAAAGTTGGGGCAATCTCCACAACTTAATTGGAGGCTCCCAACAATACCATGAAGCTTCACCACAATGGAATATGGCTCTGAGGTGACCTCAACCATCTAGGGTGCTCAAACACCCAAGAGTAACAAGATCCACAAGGGATTAGTGGGGGGAATCAAATTTCTCTTGGTGGAAGTGTAGATCAGGGTCTTCTCAACCAATCCCTAGAAAATTAACAAGTTTGATTGGCTAGGAAGAGAGATCGGGCGAAAATGGAGATTTGAGCAACAATGGATCTTGGGGAAGGAAGAGGTGGTCAACTTGGGGAAGAAGACCACCTTTATATAGTGGGGGGGGGGGAATCCAACCGTTACCCACTTCATCAGCCCGCGACATGTGGTACTACCGCACAGACTCGCGGTACTACTGCAAGGCCATGCGGTACTACCGCTCGATGGTGCGGTACTACTACTCCTGCGGCAGAGACCAGACGAGGCCCTGTTGCGCTAAAGCAACAAGCGATAGAACCGCCGGAGCGGTACTACCACGCGTCCTTGCGGTACTATCGCAAGGCAGGGTTCAACTATACGCTGGGAAGGCACAGACTAATAAAATTACATCCATGGCTACTTCCGCTGAGTTTTGGTCTGTGCAAAAATCCGGCACGGTACTACCGCACGCAGGGAGCAGTACTATCGCGTAGGGCGCGGACGTAAAAAATTACTTCCGCGCCTACTTCCGCGCACGCCAGTGTTTTGGGCTAGAGGCCATGGTACTACTGCTCCTGAGGAGCGGTACTACCGCATAGTGTGGTACTACCACTTCCCTGGCCGGTACTACTTGGGCCACTGCGGTACTACTGCTCCCTTGAGCAGTACTACCGCATGCCACGGCACTATAGCACTTGGAGGCCTTCATTTTGTAAAGACACAGATAAACAGAGGTGCTCCAAAGAAGCAAAGGAAAGGTTGTGCAAAGGAACAGACGTGTACGTGTTGATTCCACCCTAACCTTTCTGAAGCGGACCCCCTCTGAATAGTACGGCTTTCCTACGACTCAAATCCACCTAAAAGAAATGTAGAGAAATGCCATCTTCACTAGGCTCCAAGGAGCACCGAATCGTCTTGTGCGTAGACATGAGATATCTGAAATGCTCAATGCACACGATTAGTCCACAAATGCATTGTCATCAATCACCAAAACCACGTAGGGAGAAATATGCCCTTACACCGGTAATCATTATTGCAATTTTATATGAGGGAGAGGCATAAGCTAACATACTTTCTCTTCTTGGATCATATGCACTTATGATTGGAACTCTAGCAAACATCTGTAACTACTAAAGATCATTAAGGTAAAACCCAGCCATAGCATTAAAGTATCAAGTCTTCTTTATTCCCATACGCCATAACTCACTTCTCCATGTTTGTGTTTCTATCACTCATGCAACGCAGACAATAAGCAAACCATGAACATATTGCAAACCCTATAGCGGAGATCCCTCACGCTTGCGGGACATGGAGAGCACCATAGGACAACACCAATAATAAAACATGCAACTCAAACCAATCATGATCATCAACGAACCCATAGGACAAAAGGGATCTACTCAAACATCATAGGATAGCCATACATCACTGGGAAATAATATATAGTGTTGAGCACCATGTTTAAGTAGAGATTACAACGAGGAATAAGAGGTGTTACACCGCTGCATAGAGGGGGAGAGAGTTAGTGGTGACGGCGGCAAAGTTGTTGGTGTAGATCCCGTCATGATGATGGCCCCAACAGTGTTCCGGTGCCACCGGGAGAGATGCGGAGAGAGCCCCCCTCCTTCTTCTTCTTCCTTGACCTTCCCCCTATATGGGAGAAGGGTTTCCACTCTGGTACATGGCCTCCATGGCGACGGAGGGATGGGAGCCCCTCCGAGATGGGATCTCTCTCTGTTTCCTTCTATTTCTACGCTCCCAGATTCTCGCCTTCCATCATTTCTTAAATTCTCTGAGATCCATAACTCCGATTGGGATGAAATTTTAACACGATTTTTATCTGGATAATAGCTTTCTTGCGGCTGAAGAAGGGCACCAACCGCCTTATGGGGTGACCACAAGGGCCTAGGGCGCGCCCCCTGCCTTGTGGACCCCTCGGGCATCATCTCATGTTGATTCTTTTTCCCAAAAATCACATATATTCCAAAAAAATCTCTATAAGTTATTATCGTGTTTGGACTCCGTTTGATATGGATTTTCTGTGAAACAAAAAATATGCATCAAACAAGAACTGGCACTGGGCACTGGATCAATATGTTAGTCCCAAAAATTATAGATACGACGGAGACGTATCAGTGGCTTTATTTTATAGAAATTGATGAACTCTCATGCTTCACTTATATTATTTTGAGAGTCTCTAAACAACATGGTAATTTTCTTAGGTTATGAATTTTAGTCCTAATATGACGGGCATCCAAGAGGGATATAATAAAAACATTCATATAAAGAGCATTGAATACTATGAGAAGTTTGATTCCTTGCATTTGTTTTGAGATATAAAGATGGTGATATTAGAGTCATGCTAGTGAGTAATTGTGGATTGGTAGAAATACTTGTGTTAAAGTTTGTGATCCCCGTAGCAAGCACGTATGGTGAACCGTTATATAATGAAGTCAGAGCATGATTTATTTATTGATTGCCTTCCTTTGTGTGGAGGTTGGGATCGCGCGGTGGTTAACTCCTACCAACCATCCCCTAGGAGCATGTGTGTAGTACTTTGTTTCAATAGCTAATAAATTTTTGCAATAAGTATGTGAGTTCTTTATGACTAATGTTGAGTCCATGGATTATATGCATTCTCACCCTTCCACCATTGCTAGCCTCTCTAGCACCGCACAATTATCGCCGGTGCATTAAACCCACCATTTACCTTCCTCAAAACAGCCACCATACCTACCTATTATGGCATTTCCATAGCCATTCCGAGATATATTGCCATGCAACTTCCACCGTTCCGTTTATTATGACATGCACCATCATTGTCATATTGTCCTCATATGCATGAGGCATTCCTGTGGAGTCATATTTTGTTCTAGAATTGAGTTGTAATTCTTGAGTTGTAAGTAAATAAAAGTGTGATGACCATCATTATTAGAGCATTGTCCCATGTGAGGAAAGGATGATGGAAGCTATGATTCCTCACAAGTTGGGATGAGTCTCTGGACTTTACAAAAAATAAAAGAGGCCAAAAAGCCCAAATAAAAGAAAAAGAAAAGAGGCCAAAAGAAGCTCACAAAAAAATGAGAGAAAAGAGAGAAGGGGCAATGCTACTATCCTTTTACCACACTTGTGCTTCAAAGTAGCACCATGATCTTCAGGGTAGAGAGTCTTCTATGTTGTCACTTTCATATACTAGTGGGAATTTTTCATTATAGAACTTGGCTTGCATATCCCAATGATGGGCTTCCTCAAATTTGCCCTAGGTCTTCATGAGCAAGTGTGTGGGATGCACACCCACTTAGTTTCTTTTTGAGCTTTCATACACTTATAGCTCTAGTGCATCCGTAGCATGGCAATCCCTACTCACTCACATTGATATCTATTGATGAGCATCTCCATATCCCATTAATACGCCTAGTTGATGTGAGACTATCTCCTTCTTTTGTCTTCTCCACAACCACCATATTCTATTCCACTTATAGTGCTATATCCATGGCTCATGCTCATGTATTGTGTGAAAGTTAAAAAAGTTTGAGAATACTAAAGTATGAAACAATTGCTTGACTAAGACCGGGGATGTGCATGATGTAATACTTTGTGTGATGAAGATGGAGCATAGCCAGACTATATGATTTTGTAGGGATAACTTTCTTTGGCCATGTTATTTTGAGAAGACATGATTGCTTTATTAATATGCTTGAATTATTATTGTTTTATGTCAATATTAAACTTTTGTTTTGAATCTTATGGATCTGAATACTCATGCCACAATAAAGAAAATTACATGGATAAATATGTTAGGTAGCATTCCACATCAAAAATTCTGTTTCTTCCATTTACCTACTCGAGGACGAGCAGGAATTAAGCTTGGGGATGCTTGATGCGTCTCAAATGTATCTATAATTTTTTTTGTTCCATGCAATTATATTATCTGTTTTGGATGTTTTATAGGCATTAATATGATATTTTTATATTATTTTTGGAACTAACTTATTGACCTAGAGCCCAGTGCTAGTTTCTGTTTTTCCCCTTGTTTTTGAGTTTTACAGAAAAGGAATAGCAAACGGAGTCCAAATGGAATAAAACTTTCATGATGATTTTTCTTGGACCAGAAGACATCCACATGACTTGGAGTCCAAGTTAGAAGATCCCCGAGGAGGCGACAAGCCACAGGGGCGCGCCCTAGGGGGGCGTCCCATGGGCTTGTGGCCCCCTCGAGGACCCCTGACTCCGTTCCTTAGCCTATGAATTCACAAATATTCCCAAACCAACAGAGGCGTCCACAAAAATACTTTTTCGCTGCCGCAAGCCACTAACCTCATGAGATCCCATCTTGGGACCTTTTCCGGCACCCTGCTGGAGGGGGATTCAATCAGGGAGGGCTTCTACATCAACTCTATTGCCCTTCAGATGAAGCATGAGTAGTTTACCTCAGACCTACGGGTCCATAGCTAGTAGATAGATGTCTTCTTCTCTCTCTTTGATCTTCAATACAATGTTCTCCTCGATGTTCTTGGATATCTATTCGATGTAATAATATTCTTTTGCGGTGTGTTTGTCAAGATCTAATGAATTGTGGATTTATGATCAGATTATCTATGAATATTATTTGAATCTTCTCTGAATTCTTATATGCATGATTTGATATCTTTGTATTTCTCTTCGAATTATCGGTTTGGTTTGGCTAACTAGATTGGTTCTTCTTGCAATGGGAGAGGTGCTTAGTTTTGGGTTCATTCTTGCGGTGTCCTCACCTAGTGACAAAGTAGGGGTAGCGAGGCACGTATTGTGTTGTTGCCATCAAGGGTAAAAAGATGGGGTTTTCATCATATTGCTTGAGTTTATACCTCTACATCATGTCATCTTACTTAAAGCGTTACTCTGTTCTATTGAACTTAATACTCTAGATGCAGGCAGGAGTCAGTTGATGTGTGGAGTAATAGTATTAGATGCAGGCAGGAGTCGGTATACTTGACACGGATGTGATGCCTATATTCACAATCATTGCCTTGGATATCGTCATAACTTTGCACTTTTCTATCAATTGCTTGACAGTAATTTGTTCACCCACCGTATTATTTTCTTTCAAGAGAGAAGCCTCTAGTGAAACCTATGGCCCCCGGGTCTATTTTCCATCATATATTTTCAAATCTATAAACCAAAAAACCCAAAATTACCTCATTGAGTTTTATTTACTTTTAGTTTGTTTTATGTTTTAGTAATCTTTTATATCTATATCTATCATATCTCATCCTTGCAAGTGACCCTGAAGGGATTGACAACCCCTTTATCATGTTGGGTGCAAGTGTTTGATTGTTTGTGCAGGTGCATAGATTGGAGACTTGCGTGTACCTCATACTGGATTGATACCTTGGTTCTCAAACTGAGGGAAATACTTATCTCTACTTTTCTGCATAACCCTTTCCTCTTCAAGGGAAAAACCAACGCAAGCTCAAGAAGTAGCAGACACTTCTTTGAGAGATGCAACTTGATGCAAAGTTCTTCATTTGCTAAGTTTTGACAACTTCTGTCGTGGATTATGACCTTGATAGATCATCCTTGGATGTCCCGCTTTGGCTTGGAAGATGTTGCACCATTGGTTACCATCATTGTGTTGTTGAAGTGTCAAGACCTTGGAGACAACTAGAGCGGAGCTCATGTCATTGTCACAAAACTCTTGAGCATCTTCATGTTGATTGAGTTGGCAATGACGAGCGACTTGTTGCAAAGCTTCCATTTCTCCTTCACTCAAAGCTTCATAGTCTCCATCTTCATTGATCATCATGGTTCGCTTTGTTGGGCACTCAAATTACTTATGGCCGAGTCTCTTGCAAGTGAAGCACTCAATCTTGCTTGCATTGTTGTTTGAGTCCCTTAGAGGATTGGCACTTGTAGTAGTCGTCGACACCTTGAAGCTTGAAGTAGCATCACTAGTGGGTGCAGCTCGAGGACATGGCGCCACAGTGAGAGAAGCTTGATTGTTGGAGTCAAATGTTCTTGATGGTAGGTGGAGTACTTGGCATTGAATATTAGAGCATCTCCACTCATGCCCCCAACAGGCCCCCGAGGGCGAGATTTTTCACGCCGGCGCCGACTCCCCTCCCCCCCAGTCGCGCCCCCAGGATGCCAAAATCCGCTGGCTGGGCCCATATTTTGGCCCGGCAATCCCAGGCCACCCCCAGCATGCTGGGGGCGCTTGGGGGCTCCGGTGGAAGGAAAAAACCGCGCCTAGGTCACCACTGTCGGGTGAAAAGCATCTTGCTCATCCAGATTCGCCTGCCCCGCGTGCATGCCTTTCGCTGCCGTGCCAATTCCGGTGTCATCTACCTACCCATCGCTGCTAGAAAGGCCATTTCCCCGCCGGAAAAAGAGAGGGTTCGCCACGACAGCCTCCACTCCACTCCTGGGCGAGCTTCCAGCCCTCCAGCCACGTAGTGTGGGGTTACCGGCGGTTGTGCGCCTACCATGCTCGCCAGGTGTTTGCCGTTTAGTCTACTCGGTGATGGACTTAGACAACGACGAGGAGGCGTTCGCGGTGCTGCTGGAGGAGGAGACCGATGTTGACGCCCAGGACGAAGAGCATCTCATGGTCCTCGCCATTCTGGTCGGCCTGTTCGCGAGCAATGCAAAGCTGCGGTGAGGTGGCTCGGTGCCGGGCCGGCTGAAGGAAAAGTAGAGGCATCGGCTAGAAAGCTATTGCTTGCTCTATGCCGACTACTTCGCCGACACTCCACTGCACAACGAGAAAGTATTTCGGCACCGTTATCGGATGAGTCGAAAGCTCTTCCTCGGGATTGTGAATTCCATTCGCGAGTTCAATAGATACTTCAAGTGTAAGAAGGATTGCACCGGCACACTTGTATTCACCTCACTCCAGAAGTGCATGACAGCTATGAGGATGCTTGCATACAGAGCTGCCAGTGATTCACTGGAAGACTATGAACGCATGGCTGAGTCCACGACCATTGAGTGTTTATATAAGTTCTCCAGGGTAGTGGTGGCAGTGTTTGGACCTCAATACTTGCGATCACACAATGCTGAAGACACTGCTCGGATCCTAGCAAAGAATGCAACAAGAGGATTTCCTAGGATGCTTGGAAGCATCAACTGCATGCATTGGAAATGGAAAAACTGTCCATTTGCTTTGCAGGGGATGTACAAAGGCGGTTGCAGTGTGGTACTTGAGGTAGTGGCCACACATGACCTCTGGATTTGGCACTCCTTCTTTGGTATGCCAGGAACTCACAATGACATCAACGTACTGCAGTGCTTCTTCTCTTTGCCAAGCTTGTTGAAGGTCATGCTCCTCCGGTGAACTTCGAGGTCAATGTTTGTAAGGGCATATTATCCCCAAGATGTTTTGGTGATTGATGACAATGCTTGTGCGGACTAATCGTGTGCGTTAAGTTCTTTCAGAGATTCATACATTGGCACGAGACGATTACCTCCCCTCGGTGCTTTATTCAAGATGGTGTAGCTCCTTCGTTTCGTTGTTGGTGGACTAGTTTCGTAGGAGTCACCGTACTATCAAGAGGGGATCCGCTTTGGTAAGGCTAGGGTGGAATCAACACGTACACATCCATATCACACCCGACGTTTTCCTTCCGCTTCATTGGAGCTGCCTTTTCCCCTGTGTCTGCCTTATCCTGCCCCAGCGGTAGTACCGCGGTCCATAGCGGTAGTACCGCCGAAGCACTCAAGCGGTAGTACCGCTCCCAGAGCGGTAGTACTGCTCCCCAAGTGGTAGTACCGCTTGTGGTCTTCGGCCGTAGTACCACAGTGGTTCCGAGCTACTACCGCCTCGATTCGAGACTGATGTTTTTCGTGTCGGGTTTTACGGTACTAAGTGCGGTGGTAGTGGCGGTAGTACCGCTCCAAGCGGTAGTACCGCGCCTACTCCCACGGTAGTACCGCTCTGGGGCCAGGACCCTGACCTCCTCGTCAGCGCGGCAGTACCACTGGGTGAGAGCGGTAGTACCGCCCTCAGCAGTAGTACCGCCCTGCCCAAGCGGTAGTACCGCTCTATGCGTGGCTGTTCAGTGGGGTAACGGTTGGATTGGTTCCCCCACTATATAAAGGTGTCTTCTTCCCCAAAGTTGACTTACCTCTTTCCCCCAAAGCTCCATTGTTGCTCCAAGCTCCATTTTCACCCGATCTCTCTCCATAGCCAATCAAACGTGTTGATTTGCTCGGGATTGGTTGAGAAGGCCCCGATCTACACTTCCACCAAGAGAAATTTGATTTCCCCCACTTATCCCTAGCGGATCTTGTTACTCTTGGGTGTTGAGCACCCTAGACGGTTGAGGTCACCTCGAAGCCATACTCCATTGTGGTGAAGCTTCGTGGTGTTGTTGGGAGCCTCCAAGTGTTGTGGAGATAGCCCCAATCTTGTTTGTAAAGGTTCGGTCGCCGCCTTCAAGGGCACCAATAGTGGAATCACGGCATCTCGCATTGTGTGAGGGCGTGAGGAGATTACGGTGGCCCTAGTGGCTTCTTGGGGAGCATTGTGCCTCCACACCGCTCTAACGGAGACGTACTTCCCTTTAAAAGGAAGGAACTTCGGTAACACATCCTCGTCTCCACCGGCTCCACTCTTGGTTATCTTGTGCCTTTACTTTTGCAAGCTTACTTGTGTTGTATCTATTGCTTGCTTGTGTGCTAGTTGTCTTTGCATCATATAGGTTGTCCACGTAGTTGCACATCTAGACAACCTATTTCGTTGCAAGGTTTAAATTGTTAAAGAAAAGTCTAAAAATTGTTAGTTGCCTATTCACCCCCCCCCCTCTAGTCAACCATATCGATCCTTTCAATTGGTATCAGAGCCTCGTCTCTTTATTAAGGACTTTGCCGTCCGAAGAGTATGGTTGACACCAACAACGGTGCGGAGGAGCACTCCGGTGTGAATCCTATCTCGTCTTCGGTCGAAGGGGGAACCTCGGTCTCACGTGAGGAATTCAATGTGGCTTTAGACACATTGAAAACCTCCATGACGGCCGAGGTTAAAAGCATGTTTTCTGAATTCCTAGAAGGACTTAAACTATCTACCTCGCCGATGAAAGTGGGTGATCCCACTAACAAGGTGATGGATGCCACCTCCGACAAGGGGGAAGCTAATAGTGAAAAAGGTCCTTCTACTAGTGGTAGAAATGGCTCCGGCATCTTTGCCCATGTGGAACCTCCTACTTATGGTGGACCGATTCCCACTACTCATTTAAATCGTGCTGGTCCACCTCCTAGGATTGTGAAAAATGAGGATTTTGATGCTTGGGTTTATCGTTTCAAGCGTCATTTAAAGCATGGGAATACTAATCTTTGGAGAATTATAGAAGAAGGTTTCTATCCACATGACCCAAGAAAATTCACCCCTCGAGAAGCTGTGGATAATCAATTCAATGAAAGTGCTCTCTTCATCATCCAAGATGCAATCCTTCCCAAAGATCTCCCTCATCTTCGTCCTCATGCCATGGCTAAAGATGCATGGAAATGTGTTGTGTCTCTCTATCGAGGAAGTGATAGCATTCAACGCTCCAACTATGAAGTTGTGCAAGATGAAGCCGATGAGTTTGCAATGAAAGAAGATGAAGAACCTCGTGAGCTCTTTCGAAGAGTGACCAAACTCGCGGTCGCACTCCGAGATCATGGGAGCAAGGACACAGATGACAATTGGATCAAGCGCAAGTTCCTCAAGGCCATGATGCCCTACAACAAGGCCATGTCCTCCGTCATTCGTCAAAGACCGGACTTCCACTCCATGACCTCAGGTGAAGTGTTGGATGAGTTTGTTGCAATGAGCATCTTGGACAAGACCGCCGACAATGCGGTGCTCCGTTCTCAAAGGGCAAAGAAGCCCAATCTTGCCTTGAAGGCCAAGGTTAGTGTGGAAGAAGAAGAAGAAGAGGAAGATGAGGAGAGCAACCCCGAAGACACGAAGTATGATTATCATGAGCACATGGCTCTTGCCTCAAGACAATTTTGGAGTAAGAAGAATACAAGACCCAACTTCAACAAGAACAACTCAAGTGGCCTCAAGGGCAAGCAACGAGTTAGAACTTGTTTCAACTGTGGCAATGTGAGCCATTTCGTTGCGGATTGTCCTTACGAGAAGCGGGAAGACAATGGTGGCAAGTTCATCCGAAAAGACAAAGCCAAGTCCTTCCCCAACAAGAACAACTTCACCAAGAAGACTCCTACTCGCGGGTTGGTGGTTCAAGAAGAATACCGTGAGGATGACGATGATGATGAAGATAGTGAAACAATGGCCATGGCATCCGTTGCCATTGTCACAACTCCCCGGGTGTCTCTCTTCGATTCACCTAACGAGAACATCACCGCCAAGTGCCTCATGGCTAAGGCCACCAACAAGGTAACCCCCAACATCAAAACCACCATTATTCCTAATCCTCCTTCAACGGATGACTTTGATAATGGTAAGGGGTCTAATGAGGAGGTAAATGAATTTGAGTCCTTCATGAGTAAGCTCAAGGGCAAATCCAAGAAGCACTTCGTTGCTCTCTTGGAACAACTTGGTGAAGCCAATGACATGATAGAGGCTCACGAAGAAACCATCTCTAAGATGGAAGGTCATAGTCGTGACTATGCCGATGAGATATCGGATCTATCTAATGCTCTTGAGGAAGAGCATGGGCATCTTTTGGCTCTTGAGGAGTCACACAACGATGACCATGACAAATTAAAGAAAGATCTTGATCATGCTCTTGTTGTGTCTCGTGTTCTAACTTCCGAGAAGGCTAAACTTGGGGTTGATCATGCTAGACTCAAGGAGGAGTTTGATGTACTTGACAAGGCCCATAAGGTCTTGAAAGGTGCTCATGCAAACCTCAAGGAGTCTCATGCTCAACTCCAAGTTAAGCTAACCAAGGAAAAGGCCACATTTCCTCACATGGTCTTAATTGATAATGCAAATGCTACTAACCCATGTTGTGAGCATGTGCATCTTGTGGAGGAGAATGCCAAGTTGAAGGAACAACTCGAAAAAGGTCTTGTGTCATGCATACAAGGCGAGAAGAACCTAAATGACCTTTTGAGAAATCAAAAGGAAGTTGTGGGCAAGGAGGGAGTTGGGTTCTCACCCAAGTCCAAGAACAAGAAGAAGAACAAGGAGAAGAATAACAAGACCAATCGACCTCCCCCGCTCAAGCAAACCTTTGTGAAGGAGGGAGAGGGTGCTCCTAAGGAGAAGAATAACAATGCGAAGAGTGGTGATGCCAAAGAGTGCAAAGCCATCTCTCCCAACAAAGCCGGCGACTTTAACCCCTCTTATGTGTTGTGCCGTGCTAGTGATGGGCATGTTTATGCTAAATTTGTTGGTTCTTCTTATGAGTACATTGAATGGTCTATTTGGGTTCCTAAGACCCTTGTTACTAACATCAAAGGACCCATTACTCAATGGGTACCTAAAACCAAGCATTGATCTCTTGTAGGTGTTTGCTTCCGGTGGGGGATCATGGTTGCTCGATAGTGGAGCAACAAATCATATGATCGGGAGCAAGGACTTGGTGGTGGACGTGCACAAGATCCCATCTATGCCCACCAATGTCGAATGGGGTGATGCCTCACATTCTAAGGTATTGGGTCTTGGCAAGGTTGTCATTTCTCATGATCTAACGATCGAGAAAGTCATGCTTGTTGAGTCCCTTGCGTTCAATTTACTTTCCGTTCGTCAACTCGCACTCATGGGCTTTGCCACCTTCTTTGATATTGATACCGTGGCCCTCTTGTGGAGCAAGACTCTTAAAGTAGCCTTTGTTGGGCATGTCGAGAACGGTCTCTATGTGATTAACTTTTCGGAGCAACCCACTAAGACCGCGACATGCCTAATGGCTAAAGTTGATGTGGGATGGCTTTGGCGTCGCCGTTTAGCCCACGTCAATATGAGATCTTTGCAAAGTCTTCTCAAGGGGGACCATGTCCATGGACTAACGAATGTTAGTTTTGCCAAAGATCGTGTTTGCAGTGCTTGTATCGAAGGAAAGCTTCATGAGACGGCTCACCCTCCCACGACTATCATCTACTCGAAGAGACCCTTGGAGCTCCTGCACATGGACCTCTTTGGGCCTCCATCCTTTGATAGTCTTGGGGGTAGAAAGTATTGCTTGGTGATTGTGGATGATTATTCAAGATACACTTGGGTATACTTCTTCAAGAGGAAGAGTGAGACTCAACAAACCGTCATCGACTTTGCAAATGAAGCTCAACGTCAACATAATGCAAAGATCTTGACAATAAGAAGTGACAACGGCACCGAGTTCAAGAACTACACCTTGGATGAGTTTCTTAGTGATGAGGGGATCAAGCACCAATATTCTGCACCATATACCCCTCAACAAAATGGTGTTGCGGAGAGGAAGAACCGGACGTTGATGGATGCGGCAAGGACCATGATGGCGGAGTTCAAGTCTCCATACAACTTTTGGGCCGAAGCCATCAACACTGCATGTCATGCATCCAATCGGCTCTATCTCCGCAAAGGCTTGAACAAGACTCCGTATGAGATACTCACTGGGAACAAGACCAATCTCAAGTACTTCCGGGTGTTCGGGTGTAAGTGTTTCATTCTCAAGAAAGGTGTTCGTTTGTCTAAATTCGAGGCTAGAGCTCATGAGGGCATATTTGTTGGTTATGCTACAAACTCTCATGCTTACCGTGTTCTCAACAAGTCCAATGGACTCATTGAGGAGACGTGTAACGTGGAGTTTGACGAAAATAACGGCTCCCAAGTGGAGCAAAGTGGTACTTGTGATGTAGGTGATGAAATTCCTCCCCAAGCCATAAGAAGAATGGGTATTGGTCATATTCTACCCATTGAGGAACCCCTTGTGGCCGAAGGAGAAGGACAATGCTCCACTCCAGTGGAGCCTTCACCTACTCAAGACCCACACGCTTCCGAAGAACAAAGTGTAGGCCCTCAACCTCGGGAACAAGACCAAGGGCAAGATCAATCTCAAGATGGTGGTGAACCTCTAAGGTCAAGTTCTCCCCTTCGAGCAAGTTCAAGATCATGAGCAAGCTCAAGATCAAGAACAAGCTCATGACGACGCTCAAGATGATCAAGTGAACCCTCCTCCTTCCACATCCGAGGAGGAATTAGAGCGTCGTGCCGCGAAGATTGCTTCCAAACTCACCACCAAAGGTCATCTCATGGAGAATGTGGTTGGAAGCCTAAGAAAGGGGGTAAGCACTCGTAGACAATTAGCAAACTATTGTGAACATCACGCGTTTGTCTCTTGTGTTGAACCCCATAAGGTCTATGAGGCGCTCGAAGACTCGGATTGGCTCAATGCCATGCATGAAGAACTCAACAACTTCGAGTACAACAAGGTGTGGAGATTGGTGCCAAGGCCTTCGGGGAACCATAACATCATTGGAACCAAGTGGATCTTCAAGAACAAGCAAGATGCTCATGGGAACATCATTCGCAACAAGGCAAGATTGGTAGCACAAGGCTACTCCCAAGTCGAGGGTATCGACTACGGTGAAACCTTTGCTCCCGTTGCTCGCCTTGAATCCATTCGTTTGTTGATTGCTTATGCTTCCCATCACAACTTTAAGTTGCAACAAATGGATGTGAAAAGTGCTTTTCTTAATGGTCCCATTAATGAGTTGGTTTATGTCAAGCAACCCCCCGGGTTCGAGGATCCTTACTTCCCGGATCATGTGTATCAACTCGATAAGGCACTCTATGGCCTTAAACAAGCCCCACGTGCGTGGTATGACCACCTTACCGAGTTGTTACAAGATCGTGGATTTGAAGTTGGGCTAATCGATCCCACTCTTTTTACTAAGAAGGTCAAAGGGGAGTTGTTTGTGTGCCAACTATATGTTGATGACATTATCTTTGGTTCTCCTAACAAAGCTTTCAATGAAGAATTTGCCGCTCTCATGACCTCTAAGTTCAAGATGTCTTCGATGGGAGAGTTGAAGTTCTTCCTTGGTTTTGACATCAAACAAAGAAGAGAAGGAACCTTCATCAACCAAGCCAAATACACTCAAGACATGCTAAAAGATTCAAGCTAAGTGATGTCAAGCCGGCTTCTACTCCAATGCCCACCAAGTGCCAACTTGACATTGATCCCAATGGTAAAGCGGTGGATCAAAAGGTATATCGCTCCATGATTGGTTCCTTGCTTTACCTTTGTGCATCTAGACCGGATATCATGTTGAGTGTGGGGATGTGTGCACGGTTTCAAGCCGCACCGAAGGAAAGTCACTATGTGGCGGTCAAGCGAATCTTTCGATATTTGGCTCATACCCCAAACTTTGGCTTATGGTACCCAAGAGGGGCAAACTTCAAGCTTGAAGGATTTACGGATTCCGATTGGGTGGGAGACAAAGTGGATAGGAAGTCCACTTCCGGAGGGTGCCAGTTTCTTGGGTGCTCTTTGGTGAGTTGGTCTTCCAAAAAGCAAAGTTGTGTATCTCTCTCGTCCACCGAAGCGGAATATGTGGCGGCCGGTAGTTGTTGTGCACAACTTTTATGGATGAGGCAAACTTTAAAGGAATACGGTGTCATTTGTGACAAAGTGCCTCTTTGGTGTGACAATGAAAGTGCCATCAAGATTTCTCTCAACCCGGTGCAACACTTCAAGACGAAGCATATTGAGATTCGGTATCATTTCATCCGGGATCACATTAGGCGAGGGGAGATCGAGCTCAAGTATGTCAACACTCATGATAACCTTGCAGATATTTTCACGAAGCCCTTGGATGAAGCAAGATTTCGCGAGTTAAGGCATGAGCTAAATATCATTGATTCGAGCAATGTGACTTGAACCCTTGCACACCCCACCTCACTCAACTTGGTGTCTAGCTTAGATGTAGGCATGGACATAGGGGGAGTGTTGTTCTCTCAATGAACTCTCCCTCCCCCCATTATGCATAAATCGATCAACTCTTTCACATTAGCCATTTTTGATGGTACTTGTGCTTCAAAGACGAGTTTTGGTCATGGGCCCAAGGATAATTCTTCGCGGTGCCATACCAATTGACTCAAACATAGGTGGCTCAGGCCACCGCCCTCTCTTGAGAGAGGCCAGAGATCGCTCTGTTTCATGTAGTTGTTTTGAAAGAGTGGGTTCTGTACCGTTGTTAGTGTGTGTGTTGCCTTGTTGGTCTTTTCTTTCTCTTGGCCTTGCTTTCTCGTCTCTTTGGTGCTTTAGCCGTTTGTCTAGAAGCCGTTTGGTTGCTGAGCGGTACTACCGCTGATGGCGAGCGGAGCGGTACTACCGCCCTCCAGCGCTGTACTACCGTTGTGAGGCGCGGGCAGGGGGTTATATCGGGGGCAGGGGGAGTTTCTTCTCCCCCATACCCATTTGCGCGCCCCCTTGCTCTGTTCCTTTCTCTCCAGCAACCGGCGCCGCGGGAGGGCTCCGGCGGATCTCCCTCTCCGGGGCGTTCCTCTCCATTTCCTTTGGTGGAGTCGATCCCCACCTTGTCCTCTTGCCATGGATGCCGGTATTGCCTCCGCTCCCTATTTATTCTTGTCTAGATTTCCAATCTAGCATCTTAGGGGCAATAGCAGTTGCATCTCTAGATTTTTGGCCAGATCTAGGCTTGAGTAGGATGGAGAATGCTTCTACACAGTTTGGATTGGTGTTTGGTTGGAGTATTTTGAATTTGGTAGGACGGTAGTGCCGGATCTGACCACGGCAGTAGGAAACTGCTGTTTCCCCGTCTCGAGCAGTACTACCACTCTCTCCAGAGCGGTACTACTGCTTGGAGCGGTACTACCGCTCGCGGGTTGCGGTACTACCGCCCTCTACCAGTTTCCACCATGCTCTTACCTCTCAGTGATCTTTTGCTCGTGTTTTGTGGCTTATGCTCGTTCTTTCTGGTTGTTTGTGTGTTCTTGTGTGTGGTTCCAGGTGATGAGGTTCCTGAGCATCAGGCTCGTCGTGTCAACTCTGGTCGTGCCACATCCAAGCGCTACCGCACCACTGAGTCTGCTGGAGGTTCTTCAAGTGCTCCACCTCCACCTCAACTCAAGAAGAAGCCTAGTGTCAAGCCGAAGCCAGGCAAAACCGTGCCAGAAATGCAGCCCAAGGAGTTCCGGGCAAGGCGTCGCCGCAACTCGTATGAGGAAGACCAAGATCCCACTTTGGTCAACTGTCCTTTTGGAACAGGTTCCAGTTTTCCATCTTCTTTGATGTTCTCAAAGCCAAGAAGAACCTCTTTGTCAACGTGCACTCCATCGACACCGACCATATGGAGAAGGATCCTGAATACTTTGGTGAAGCTCTTCAGATGTGCACTCAACTGAACATTCTTGGGGTCATGCAATTCAACAAAGATTATGATGTTGATATTGTGGCCCAATTCTATGCCACGGTTCATCTCGGGACTGATGAGGACAGGACACTGACTTGGATGACCAATGGCAAGTTGCTTTCAGTCAAGTGGAAAGCTTTCATGGAGTTGATTGGGGTGCAAGATCTAGGTCTTGAGTCCCCTGTCGGCTTTCGCCCACACCGTCACACCAACGCCACTCACAAGAAAGCTCTATGGCCCTACTGCACTTTGAGGATCAACCCTGAGACGAAGAAGGAAACTTATGAGTTGCCTGCCTATCTGGATATCCTTCACCGTGTCTTCAGAGAGACTCTTTTCCCTCGTATCAGGAATCTGGATATGGTTCACTCATATCTCGTGGACATGCTTCTCTTCTACCAGCGTCAGAAGGGACAGAACATCGGAGAGTCCCTGGATATCTCTCATGTTATGTGGTCTGAGTTGTTATCTGCTATCTCCGAGCGCAAGTGCCCGATTTATGGTCCGTTCATGTAACGCCCCAGATTCGTTGCGCCAGGTGTCCGCCAGTTATTCGTCGTCGTTGCCATGTCATTTGCTTGTGTGTTGCATTTTATCATGTCATCATGTGCATTTCATTTTGCATACGTGTTTGTCTCATGCATCCGAGCATATTCCCCGTTGTCCGTTTTGCAATCCGGCGCTCCTATGTCCTCCGGCGTTCCCCTTTTGTCTCATGTTGTGAGCGGGTGTTAAACTTTCTCGGAATGGACCGAGGCTTGCCAAGTGGCCTTGGTATACCACCGGTAGACCGCCTGTCAAGTTTCGTGCCATTTGGAGTCCGTTTGATACTCCAACGGTTAACCGGGTAACCGTAAAACCCCCCTTCTCTTTGCAGCCCAACACCCATCCAAACTGGCCCAAAACCCATCTAAGTCCCCTCCATGCTCTCGGTCGTTCGATCACGATCACGTGGCCGAAAACCGCTCCCCATTTGGACTCTCCTAGCTCCTCCTACCTCTATATATAGATCCCTTCCCCGAAATCCGCACGAAACCATAGTCTCCCCACTCCCCTCGCGCCGCCGGACAAAATCCGGACGACCGGACACGTTCGCCCGCACCACCGGATGAATCGCTTCACGCCATGTGGCGCCCCTGCGCCCGCCGCCGCCGAAGCCCGCCGCGGCCCATCACGAGCCCTCCCCAGCCCGGGACGCCGCCGCCGCCACCCCGCGGGCGCCCAAGCCCCGCGCTCGCCGGGCCCCGCCGCCGCGTCGTCGCGCGCCTCCAGCGCCGGCGCCCCGCGGCCGCCCGGCGACCGCGCCGCCCGCTCCGCCGGCCGCGCCCTGCCCCGCCGCCGGGAGCCGCCGCCCCCGCGCGCCTCCCGCCGGACCTCGTCGCCGCCGCCCGGCCTCGCCTCACCGCCGGCCTCCCCGCTCGCCGGAGCCCCGACACCAGCCGCCGCCTCGCCGGATCCGGGCGGGTGGATGAGATCCACCCGTCCCGCGATCCAAACGCACCCCGAGCCGCCTGGATCTCGTCCGTCCCGAGATCTCTCCATCCCAATCCCGCGAGGTGATTTTCTGCAAGTCCCAGATTTTGCTCATAATCATGCCAAGTTCGTGATGCCGTATCTCTGCATCCATAGCTCCGTTTCGTGCGTACAATATGTCAAATTGTTCGCGTCGACGAGTACATCATTTCATTCCATTGCATCACATTCATTTGAGGTCATCTAGATGCCTGAATCATCGTTGTAAGAGTGCTTCATGATATTTTTTGCTGTCTGTTAACAGAACGAGCTCTTTTGTCATTTTTGCCATGATTGATGTGTGCATCCTATGAGGTTGATGTATACATGTTTTTTTAACTATGCCATGCCATATTTAAAGGGGTGCTTACCATGTATTGTTTTGATCAATATGGTGACTAGCACAAGCATGCAAACTAGGCATCGTGATGTTGCTGATTTTAGTCCCTGTTCTGCTCTTATTTTGATGCCATGTAAACTTGATGCTACAGAGAGATCCATGCATATTTTGAGATACTTCAGTAAGGGTGTTTTGAACATATGGTTGTTATCTATCCATTCATGGCCTTTTTTGCAATTATGGAGTAGTCTAGCATGTCATTTGAGTGCTCTACTTTTGCTTCAAAATGTTTCCTAGCAGATTGTTTACATGTTATTCAATTTTGCCAAGGTTGTTGTAGTTGATCCTTGCATGCTATGAACTTGTTCTTGACTTGGTTTGTTTCACAAACATGTCTTCTTGATGATGCTATGCTTATCTTGTCATGAAATGACTTGTGGTGAGTGACGAGCTTGTTAAGTAGGGTACATGTTGTTGCTGTTTTGCTAGGCTGAATCTGTTATTTCGTGATGCTATGTAAACATGTTGCTACTAATCATTCTATGCATAATCTGGAGATGATCACTAAACATGTTTTGATCCACATGCCATGCTCTATCCATCCATGCCCCTGGTTGCATTTGTAGCTTGCTGTAACTAGTTGTAAACTTTCTCCAAAGTTGCTTGATAATGTTGTTGTCAGCTTGTTAACATTAAGTTCAGTTGTTGCCATGTGTTTTCCTAGTGTTCCATGCACCCTATGAACTTGCTCTTGCCTTGCTTAGCTTCATAAACATGTCTTCTTACTGTTGGGCGCCTTGCCATGCCATGTATTGCTCTGTGGTGAGTGGTACAAGCTCACCAACATGCCTTCATAATTCTGTTTCTGTCATGTTTGAATCTGTAATATAACTTGCCATGTTTACGTGGGTGCCATCATATTTTCTGATCCTTTTTGGCTTATGGTCAGTAAGGAACTTTTATTCTATGCTATTAGTAGGTTCATGCCATGCCTTTGTTTGCCATGATAAGTTCCTGTAACATGTTGTTTGATAGCTCTAAACATTGCAACCTGATATTATTTTCTGCAAACTCTGAAATTGTTATTACTTGCAATCTTACCATGTGTGTTTGAGCATGTTCTAGTGATTTCATGAGACAGCTCAGTGTTCATGTTTTGTTATGCTTTACCTGTACATCATGCCCATGCCTTTTGTTATTATGTTGAGGTGCTGTAGCATGTTGTTTTGATGCTTGCAATATGCCTAGTTGCTGTTTTGGACAGCTTGTCCTTTAAACTTGTTTCATGTGTGTGTGTTGAACCGTTGCTCCGTTTTGAGTGTGCTCTATATGAACTTGCTTGATTTTGCATGTAGTTTCATATTATCATGTTGCATCCTTGTTTTGGTGCGTTTGCTTGATGTTTGTATGCATTTTGCATCAATGCCATGTTTATCTTGTTTCGCTCATATCTTCTAGGCCGTAGCTCCGAACTAAATAAACTTTATATGTAACTTGACTAGAATTTCGTGTAGATCATCTTGCTGCATCTTAACTTGTTGTTTAACAACTTGAACATAATGTTTATTCAGATCTGGACCAATTTCGAAATATGCATATGAGGACTTATCGGATTCGTTATATGTTGTTCCCGGCCTCATTTAAACTTGCCTTGATGTGTTGTTCTTGTTTGCATCATCTCTTGCCATGAGTAGCTTCACGTAGCTTTGTCATGCATCATACTTGGTTGTGCATCATGCCTTGTTCATGTGTGGTGTGTTTACCATGTTGTGTGCTTCTTCTTGTTAGTTCATGTTTCGTTGCGATCGTGAGGATTCGTTCGTCTACACTTGGTTCGGCTTCATCCGTTCGTCTTCTTCATGGACTCGTTCTTCTTCCTAGCGGGATTTAAGGCAAGATGACCGCTACCCTGGATCTCACTACTATCATTGCTATGCTAGTTTCTTCGTTCTATCGCTTTGCTGCGCTACCTATCACCTGTTTATCAAGCCTCCCATATTGCCATGAACCTCTAACCTTTGACACCTTTCCTATGCAAACCGTTGTTTGGCTATGTTACCGCTTTTTCTCAGCCCCTTGTATAGCGTTGCTAGTTGCAGGTGAAGTTGAAGATTTCTCCATGGTGGACAGGATTTTGGTTGGGATATCACAATATCTCTTATATTATTAATGCACCTATATATTTGGTAAAGGGTGGAAGACTCGGCCTTTTGCCTGGTGTTTTGTTCCACTCTTGCCGCCCTAGTTTCCGTCATACCGGTGTTATGTTCCCGGATTTTGCGTTCCTTACGCGGTCGGGTGATTTATGGGACCCCCTTGACAGTTCGCTTTGAATAAAACTCCTCCAGCAAGGCCCAACCTTGGTTTTACCATTTGCCTCACCACCACCTACTTTTCCCTTGGGAGTCACTCTCTCGAGGGTCATCTTTATTATAGCCCCCCCGGGCCAGTGCTTGTCTAAGTGTTGGTCCGAACCAGAGCCACTTGCAGCGCCACCTCAGGGAAACTCGAGGTCTGGTTTTAGTTGTACGTAGTGTTCATCCGGTGTTGCCCTGAGAACGAGATATGTGCAGCTCCTATCGGGATTGTCGGCGCATCGGGCGGTCTTGCTGGTCTTGTTTTACCATTGTCGAAATGTCTTGTAAACCGGGATTCCGAGTCTGATCGGGTCTTCCTGGGAGAAGGTATATCCTTCGTTGATCGCGAGAGCTTATCATGGGCTAAGTTGGGACACCCCTGCAGGGTATAATCTTTCGAAAGCCGTGCCTGCGGTTATAGGCAGATGGGAATTTGTTAATGTCCGGTTGTAGATAACTTGACACCAGATCCGATTTAAAATGCATCAACCGTGTGTGTAGCCATGATGGTCTCTTTTCGGTGGAGTCCGGGAAGTGAACACGGTTTCTAGGTTATGTTTGACGTAAGTAGGAGTTCAGGATCACTTCTTGATCATTACTAGTTGACAACCGTTCTGCTTGCTCTCTTCTCGCTCTTATTTGCGTATGTTAGCCACCATATCATGCTTAGTCGCTGCTGCAACCTCACCACTTTACCCCTTCCTTCCCCTTTATGCTTTGCTAGTCTTGATACCCATGGTAATGGGATTGCTGAGTCCTCGTGGCTCACAGATTACTACAACAACAGTTGCAGGTACAGGTTATTTGAGGATCATGACGCGAGAGCGATGCTTGCTTGCGTTGAGTTCTTCTTCTGCTCCTTCAGTCAGGGGATAGGTTCCAGGTCTGCAGCCTGGGCTAGCAGGGTGGATGTCTTTTGAGTTTCTGTTTGTGTTTCATCCATAGTCGGATGATGCTCTGATGTATTGTGATGTTGTATTCATGTGGCATTGTATGCCTCTTGTATGTATCCCCATCTATTATGTAACGTTGATGTAATAATATCCACCTTGCAAAAGCGTTTCAATATGCGGGTCTATCCTTGGTGGGACCTTCGAGTTCCTTTTGGATAGGGTCGCATATTGGGCGTGGTAGTTCATCATGTTGCTTATTGAAAAGGCCTGGGCTCGTGTCTATCCCCAGGTGATTTTGGAGACTAGAGAGTTGGTCTCTCACAACATCAAGCGTTTGAGGAAGAAGGATAACTGGGGCACTCAGGCCCCTAAGTCTGGAGTTCCTTCGTCTGCTACTGCCATGGAGACCGAGGAGGAGACTGGGGCTGAGGCTGAGGATGATGATGATGACTACGTGCCTTCTGAGGCAGAGCCCTCTTGGGCAAAGAAGCTCAAGCTCAAGATGAAGAAGCTATTCTGCATGGAGTCTCACGGTCAGTACATGACTCATGTGGCTGAGAAGAAGGCCCGAGGTCGCCAAAGGAGATCATGCATCAGTTGGGTGCTACAGTTATCAGTGGATCTGAGGACCAGCTTACTGAGGAGGAGGAGTGGATTCAGCAGCACTGCCCGTGGACCGATTCTGATGTCGAGCACTTCCCGACTGACGACGGTGGCGCAGATGATCCCGCTGAGATCTGATGTGTGTGTCTCTCTCTTGCTATCACCTGGAGCCGTAGCAACACTCCTTCTTCTTTTTGGTGTCTCGATGCCAAAGGGGGAGAGAGTTTAGGGATTTGTGCTTTGTGTCTTCCATCTTCTGTGTTTGTGTTTTCCTCGCTATTTGCTTTGTTTGGTTTGTGTCAGTGAGACCTAAGTTCCAGTCATATGGTGTGAAACATATGCTACCTTATCTTTCCAGTATCATTATCTATGTCACTATCTAGCTTATGAGTTGCATGCTTATCCTATTAAGTTATCTATGCTACTCTCATATCCCCTGCTTAGGTGGTTGGTCTCTAAAATGTAGGGGGAGCGTTGATCCTAGTATGTGTGCCGTGCAGTCCAAAGCACTTATCTATATAGCACACATCTAGGGGGAGCTCATCTACATTTTAGGACGGTGGGGTTTTTGCGCTTGTCCTATATCTCTCATGTTGTGCAAATCCCGTATTGTCATCAATCCACCAAAAAGGGGGAGATTGTAAGGGCATATTTATCCCCAAGATGTTTTGGTGATTGATGACATTGCTTGTGCGGATTAATCATGTGCGTTAAGTTCTTTCAGAGATTCATCCATTGGCACGAGACGATTACCTCCCCTCGGTGTTTTATTCAAGATGGTGTAGCTCCTTCGTTTCGTTGTTGGTGGACTAGTTTCGTAGGAGTCACCGTACTATCAAGAGGGGATCCGCTTTGGTAAGGCTAGGGTGGAATCAACACGTACACATCCATATCACACCCGACATTTTCCTTCCGCTTCATTGGAGCTGCCTTTTCCCCTGTGTCTGCCTTATCCTGCCCCAGCGGTAGTACCGCGGTCCACAGCGGTAGTACCGCCGAAGCACTCAAGCGGTAGTACCGCTCCCAGAGCGGTAATACCGCTCCCCAAGCGGTAGTACCGCTTGTGGTCTTCGGCCGTAGTACCGTAGTGGTTCCGGGCTACTACCGCCTCGATTCAAGACCGATGTTTTTCGTGTCGGGTTTTACGGTACTAAGTGCGGTAGTAGTGGTGGTGGTACCGCTCCAAGCGGTAGTATCGCGCCTACTCCCACGGTAGTACCGCTCTGGGGCCAGGACCCTGACCTCCTCGTCAGCGCGGCAGTACCGCTGGGTGAGAGCGGTAGTACCGCCCTCAGCGGTAGTACCGCCCTGCCCAAGCGGTAGTACCGCTCTGTGTGTGGCTGTTCAGTGGGGTAACGGTTGGATTGGTTCCCCCACTATATAAAGGTGTCTTCTTCCCCAAAGTTGACTTACCTCTTTCCCCCAAAGCTCCATTGTTGCTCCAAGCTCCATTTTCGCCCGATCTCTCTCCCTAGCCAATCAAACTTGTTGATTTGCTCGAGATTGGTTGAGAAGGCCCCGATCTACACTTCCACCAAGAGAAATTTGATTTCCCCCACTTATCCCTAGCGGATCTTGTTACTCTTGGGTGTTGAGCACCCTAGACGGTTGAGGTCACCTCGAAGCCATACTCCATTGTGGTGAAGCTTTGTGGTGTTGTTGGGAGCCTCCAAGTGTTGTGGAGATAGCCCCAATCTTGTTTGTAAAGGTTCGCCTCTGCCTCCGCCCCCGCCGCCTCTGCCTCCGCACCCCGTCCGCCTCTGCCTCCGCCCCCGCCGCCTCCATCCCGCCCCGACCCCGTCCGCCTCCTCTTCCCGGAGATCGAGTCCCAGGTGGTGGCGAAGTGGCCCGTGCCGCAGGGCATCCATGGAGTAGATGTCGACGAAGAAGGCGAAGAAGAGACCAGCGGTTGTCGTCGCTCCGGGCAAGAGCGACGTGGCGGAGATGGCTCGGTTTGCGCGAGAGCGTCCGTAGTACATCTAGGCCGAGCTAGAGCACTACTGGAAGCGCGACATCGAGGCGAAAAAGAAGGGGGTGAAGAAGGAGGACGAGGCGGACCCCTCGACTGTGATCCCTATCGAGTCGTCGGATGAGGACTGGGGTGACTCCGAGGAGGAGGACGAGGGGTGTGATGACCCGACCAAGGACGAGTTCTGGGAGCAGTTCCGTAGCTCGGACGACGAGGAGAAGTTTCATCTAGTAGTTCAAATAAGTAGTTGTTGAATTTGTGTATAAACTATGTTGAATTTTATGTTTGAACTATGTTGAGATGAAATAATAGTTGGTTGTTTTAATCTTCGTTTTGGACCATATGCTGGAGTTGCTCTTTTTTTACATCTCCGATTTGGACCATTTGTTGGAGTTGAGCATTTTTCGAAGCTCTAAAACGCACGATTTGGCGGTCCATATTTTACATTTTTGATTTTGGACCATCAAAATTTGGACCATCTATTAAAGAATAGATGCTCTAATCTTAAAATAAATTAATAACAGATGACTATTGAATTTAGTATCTGCTTGTCAGCCATCAAAGTCCCCTACCTAGCAGTATACAACCGGAGAATGAAAATATGCATCTTATGTTTTGGAGGGCAGGAAGTAGACAACCTTTCCTTTGCTGTCCAAACCAAACATGTTTCTTCGTGTTACTACGTTAAACTTCTTTGAAGACAAGGCATAACCACAAATTAGATGGCCTCGGAGCGATTCAGCAAGAGGGAAATCCTGGGGTGTGCCCGAGGAAAGCATAAGAGAAATAAGGGTCTCTTCCCGAGGAAAGCATAGGGGCGAGAAATTATGTCTCAATTTAGGCCCTGTTCGGGATGGCGGAATCGAAAACATAGGTTTATAGAACAAAAAAAAGAAAATGAAAAGGACGATAGATGCAAAACATGGGAAGTGAAAATGTTGCAGAAAACCACACGTTGATGTTCTGAACGCAGGAGAAGGAACCCCATGAATTTAGCTGATTTTACAGCTGAAGTGGGTCCCTGCATGCATGCCTCGATATCCTTTCCCTTCCGCTGCCTCTGCCCTCGCGGTAAAAATGGGATAGGAGCGGATGTTTGTTTTCCTATGAAAACGCATCCGGTCGGACGGTAACGATGGTTTCCTTCGGGTTTTTTTTTTTTTTTGAACATATGGTTTCCTTTGGTTTTCCTGCACTCTTCCTTCGTCCCGAACAGGCCTTATATGGGGAAAGAAAATGTCATAAAAAGAAATTGACCAGAGTGGGATTTGAACCCACGCCCTTTCGGACCAGAGCCTTAATCTGGCGCCTTAGACCAACTCGGCCATCTGATCTTGTTGTGTTGTTTTACTTTTAAATCTTTATAAAGACTGAAAACGTAATTGTGCTCGTTGTTCTCCCTCGTCAAAGTCATGCGTGCATGACAATTCTCGAATTTTCTCCCTTTTATTTCGCAAAACATGTCTCCCCTCGCCCAACTGCCCTTCCCTAGAATTCAAAAGAACCGCTGTCCCCTATTCACGGCCCGAGCTGTAGTTGTTGTTGCAAGAGCTTTGCGGCCCAACATAAATGATTGACACGCTTTACAGCCCAACAAACAGAAATCCTTGTGGCTCACCCAATTGGCCCATTGTCCTCCACGCGCACCTCCCTGGCCGAAACGACGGCGCCCCCCTGCTCCGCCCCGAGGAAGAGAGAGGCGCAACCAAAAAGCGCTCTCGCCGCCCGCCTCCTTCCTCCCGCCGGCCGCCGTTTCTCGCCGCCGCGCCGCCAACGCCCTGCTCTAACCCCGCGCGTGATCACGGTATTGGTTCCCCCCTCCCCTCCCTCCCTCTCTCCCTCTCCCTCTCCCCTCCCGATGTTAATTTCGAATTAATTGGCCGCACCCTCACACCTAGCCTCGCGCGTACGAATCCGGCCTACGATGTTACCTCGCATTGCTAATCGCGATCCATCTGGTTGGCCTCCCTCCCCAGCCGAATTGATTAGCCATTTTGGTGGGGGAGCGGGTGGATTGATCTCTGTTCCTGCGCTTGCTGCTGCAGTGGTTACCACCAATGCGGCATCAGTCGATCACGGCAATGTTTTCCCCGCGTGAAATCGCGGTCCCAGTGCCCCTGTGTCAACTATCGGGCGTACGATTTGGCATTTGCGGAAGGGGCCTCGCTGCATCCGCCCTGACAGGGAGGGTTTGCTGTTTGCTAGGGTACTGGCCAGGTTCAGCGTCCCTTGACTCCTTTGCTGGCGGTCTCCTCAGGGAGTCAGGGTGCGGTCTTGAGTCCTGGCCTCACTTCATTGTTATTTGTGCATATGGACTGTGACGCCCATGTCGACATTGCTATTTGCTGGTCGAAATAAATAATTGATCAGTGTTCAGGACCGTACATACAATCATATTCTGTAAGCTTGTGACCCCAGCCAGTTACCTGTACTTTGTCTGAACTATTGCTTTCAGTAAAGCAGTGCGCCTTGCCTTTATCATGAAACAACACTGCATTAATCGTTTTTTAATCGGGTTAGATAATAAGTTGGGTATTTCCGTCTAGAAAGACAACTCAGCTGTCAAAACCTTAATGGTTTGTTGATAATAAAAAAAACATAAAGGTTTTTATTTGTAGGCTTTGGAACTGAACCCAGTTTCTAGTGCTGCAGGGTTTGCATATTATTGCAGCACTGTTTGTGTTAGTTGAGTGCTTGCAATAGCAGCAGCAAAGGAATAAATTGGGTCTTAATTTCTCAATCCTTGAGTAGATTTATTAGCTTAATCTCTTGATCCTAGACTAGTTTCTTTAGCTGTAGATGATAGATATATGTTTTTTGTGTGTGCCTATGTGGTAGCTATAAGGTATCAATTATCTGAATCATGAATTTAAATTTTCCTATGGTAATATTCATATTATTGTTTTACAACAGATAGGGGTGTACAGTGGCCATACTTAATCCTTCTCCATATATCCTTGTTACCTGTCATTTTCGATTTTGCTTGTCTAGTGTGGTCAGTGTCATTCTTCACTTCCTTGAGATATGACACCTTGATCTCCCTCACATTTGTCAAGTCAATATTTAATCTTCTTTTGACATGTTTCAAGCATCACCCGTTGCTTCTTTTCTTATCAAATTGCTATAGGGACCTAGTAGTGATTGTTTGAAACAAGAAATTCTGTGTTACCTACATTTTCTCCTAAATGACAACCATGATGAAAATGTGATACAGTTTCCTTCTGATACCTGTGCTGCGATCTTATCATCTATTGAACATGGTTTCTCCCATTAGCATTTGGAAATAATTCAGAACGGCGGGCTCTCAAGTTTCATGGAGTACATTTGTTAGGTGTTAGTATGTTTTTCCTGGAGAATAAAATTTAGTATCTATACTGTAAAGTTTGGTTGCTGCACTGGTGAGCTGTTTCCAGTTTCTAGAACATACAGTAACGGAAACGATCGAACTAGGTCTACTACCATTTGGATACTGCACTGTGTAACTGATGTAATGTTGACCTATATTATTGGGTTATCTAGTAATTTACTCTATTTGTTTCAGTGGATTTATGTTCAAGCATGTTGACGTTCTGCAATGTTATTGTTCGCCTGTTCGAGTAAGTACATGTTAAACCTAATGCGTCCAAAAAACAATAGTTTTCATTTTACAGTATCACCTAAACATGTGGAAATATTTTTATATTGAACACCGCATCTGGTAGTGTTCTGCTAGAAGCTTGTGGTTAGTACTTATGTTCCATGAGCAATCTTCTGGAAGTGCAGTGTGTTTAAGTTGGCAATAGGTTCTAGATACAATGTTTTGGCCTGCTGGAGCAGTTCCTTTCGAGCACCGGTATGAAGTTCTGAAATTTGCACATTAAGGTTCGGAATTTTGTTGTTTCTTGTAGAATCAAGGGTAATCGATAGCTTGGTATAGATCATGGTGCTATTGTGTTTGACAAGTTATGAAAGGCTAAGGACACCTTTTTGTATGTCAGGAGTACCTTTCAAAGTGTAAGGATCTCCCATTTATTTTCAAGTCCCAAGTTTTGTAAATTAACATTGTATTTTTTGGGGTACTGTGATTTACTTACATGAGTGCTTGCCTCATTTCATAGTCTGGTAGTGCATCTTTAATACATAATGAAATATTTTGCTACATAAGTCCCAACTGTTTATTCTAAGATGAATGTACAAACTGGATAAAATCATAAAGCAAAAAGATAATAAACAGCAACCCTAATGTCTCTGATTTGACCAGATAGGTAGATATAGAGGATGTGTGCATTGTCAAGATAGTTTCATATTTCGATAATCCAAAAGTTAAATTTTGTAATGTAGCAGTTGTGGTTTGGTATTTATGGACGGTCTAAGTCAGGTTCTCAGAGTGAAGAGCTCTTAGACAAATAAAGGAAGTCAGAATGGTCTCAGCTTCTGCTCTTAGGTTCTGTTGTCGTAATCTGCAATGATCTCTCTTCTTGCTATCAACTGAAGTGCAATTGTTACTTACACTTTACCAATGTCTAACATGAATCGGGAACTTTGGTAACAGATCGACGATATGCGCTGAGGTGTTGCTTAGTGAGACATTGTTGGAGATATTCTAGATCGTCCCTAAGTTTTTAAAGAGACGCCGTCGATGAGCAAGATGACTTCCCTGTCCTGGGTGAACGTTTGTGATTTACATAGAAGGCCCGCAAGCATGATCCTTAAACTGCTGGTACGCTAATGAGAAGATGGCCTTGATGTGCCGGGACTCGTGCTCCCGAACATAGCAGCCAGCCTATGAAGGAGGAAACTGCAGCAGCACTCTTCACAAGGCCTATTGACTCATCCTCACCGTCACCATCACCAGCATAATGTGTCAAAGAGGTAAAAGGAAAACCCAGAAGATAAAAGAACCATGATGCCTTGACATATGATTCCATGAATTAAATTGTTGAATGCGCATACACTTGGGCTGTATATTAGGTACTTCCTCCGTCCCGAAATAAGTATCGTTGATTTAGTACAACTTTGTACTAACTTTGTACAAAATCAGCGACACTTATTTTGGGACGGAGGGAGTACATTTGTTGCAACGTCTGCCACTGACTTAGGCTGTATCTAGTTGCTATTATTCTCTTGGTTGATGATACCATCTACTTGCACACCTTCATTACTAGGCAATCAACTGAAGGATGGTTCCAACTAATTAAGCTGCTCATATTTGCTGCTTCTTCCTACCTTATGCCATTGGGCCATTCATTTTGATTGAGTGGACCTATTGAGTACTGGCTGGGTTTACACTGTTGAAACTCTGCAAATGCTATTCTTCTCCCACTACCTGATCCTGGCATGGTTCATAGAACCATAATCTGATTTTAGTTCTTTGAGCTTCCTATGGACTAAGAAGAGATTGCTAACACAAGCACAAAGATGTGCCAGCTTTAGCATTTGCCTTAACATATCTGCGAATTCACAGTTTAATAACTGATGGAACTTTTCCTAGTCGGTTAGTCACGTCTCCAGTCTGTAATTGACACGTGTTGACTGCAGAGACAGATAATGCCGAAGACAGGGAAATTAACTTGACACGTGCAGCCCCAAAATGGAGCAGCCTTTTATAATTACAAAATTCCAAACTTAAAGCTGTGCCAATGACATGAGAGAGTGAATAGAGTTAAAAAAGGAGACCTAGCCCCCGCGTCGTCCCCCCCGCGGGCGACTCGGGCGGCGGCACGGCTCCCCCCGCCCTCTCCTCCCCCCCACCCTCCCCCGCCCTCGCCGCCGGCCGCAGCCGCCGGGGCAAAGCCCCTCACGATGGCTGGCGGCGGGGCCCCTCTCTCTCTCTGCCGCTCGGGGGTGTCCGGTGCGGGGCGGCCTGCTCCGGCGGCGGCGCCGGGCGTGCGCAGGGCCTGTCGGTGCGGCAGTGGTGGCTTCCGGTGGCGACGTGCGAGCGGCAGCGTGGTGGGCGGCGGCTGCGTGCCCGTGGTGGCGGCGGTGGATCGGATCTGGTCACGGGCTGCAGCGGGCGGTTCTGGTGGACCCTTTCTCTATGGGCTTCGGCTCGGTCTCCCTCTCCTCTCGGTCGGGGTTGGAGTTGGGCTGGAGCTGGTGGAGGTGGGGGGCGTGTCGGCCGGATTTGACGCGCCTTTTCTGGCAGGCGGCGCGGGTTGGGGCAGCGGCCGGGTGTGGCTGGTGCTCTGGCCGTGGGCGGTGGCGCGGGGAGGTCCGGATGGTGGACTTCCGGTGGCGTGGCGGCTACACGGTGGCCGGCAGCGTTGCCCGTGGCGGCGGCCGGCTTCTTCGGCGTCGGCTCGTCTGCGGTCGGGCTGTTTCGACCTTGCTTCATCTCCTCGTCGTCCGGCCTCTGCTTGACTCGAAGGGCTGACCCGCTCCCAGCTGCGGTCCATCGCACGTCTCGCGCCCGTTGCCGCGGGACCGAGCTCGTCTCGCGCCCGACAGCAGGACCGAGCTCGTCTCGCGCCCGGCGGCAAGATCGAGCTTGTCTCGCGCCCGGTGCTGCAGGACGGGGCGATGGTGGCCATCTTTGGCCAGCCTATTGGGTCTTGGTGTTGGGGGCTGCTCAGGGGTACGAAAGGCCGAGCCTTTCCGCTCGTCTCTTTGGTTGGTGTAGCGGCGGGACTCGGGTGAGGTGGCGTCTTGGTCTTGGATGCCGGGGTGGCGGCCCTGGTGGTGGTAGCCCGGTGCTCATGGGCAGAGCCCGTGGCTGGGTGCTGCCCGACTGTCATGGCCGTGTGGGCGGCATGATGGCCGGGGTGTGGTGTTCGGTGGCGGTGAGTGTTGGCCGGGGTGAAAACCTGTTCTATCCCCGGATGGACCGGCGGCGGCGAAGCTCGTTCCCTTCTTGAAGGCGTCGTCGCGGCTCTCATTGCCCGTTGTGTTGCTCCAGGGGAAACTCTGACCCTCGGGTCGGGCGGTGGCGGCGCTCCAGTGCCATATCCTTCCTGAAGGCGCTGCCTTGGAGTTCACGGTTCGCCATATGCGGCTTCATCTCTTCGTAGCTAGGGGTGGTGTTGCTGCACTCAGCGCGTATGTATCATGCATTGGGTGTGTGCGTGTGTGGTGGTGTGAGTTTGTACTGTCATGTTGATGATCGTTGCTTTATTTATAAAGCGGGGCGAAAGCCTTTTTCGGTAAAGCTGTGCCAATATGCTTTCCTATTTCATCATCATGCTGATGTCAAAGGGAGGCTGAGAGGAAACAACTATTCGCAAGTACATGTATCATGCAGTAGTAGATTCGTGTCTTGCTTTTAGTTATTTCCTTGTAAAACAAGAACTGTATGGCCTTTTTTTTGCTTTACCTAAAATTTATGTTTCTATCAAACTAAAGCAATACTTGATCACAATCAATTGCAGTGTGGGTTGTGTCAAATGGAATGGGTGAACTGGCTGTTGATTGTTCTTTGCTACATTTGTACCTCATAATAGCACACACATTACAATATCTCAGATCTAATGTTGCCAAGTTACTATTACTTGAGTAATATGCAAAACGACATGCAGTCCGGTGCATGTTCAAGGGAAAAAGAACTGCTGATTGAGTAATTTGTGATATTATTCCTTCTCATCTGTTATCTTCCATTCGTTAATGATGATGTTAGGTGGTCATTATTGCAGTCTACTGCTGCTGGCAATCTTGACACTAAATATCAAATTATTAAATTAAATGTCCTTTTTCATCTGGAAGAGCACTAGCATCCTCCTTTGTGAACAGTTGCTATTTTCCTGTCTTGTTACTTCTTCCTTTTCAACCTTTTGTTTTTTCTGTCAACTGATGTGTCAATTTCTAAAACATGCAGATGCATCCAATAATACAGCTCATACGTCCAAGAAGACACAGGATATAAACAAAGCGAACTAAAGTGCATATGCCATATAAGTTGAAACGGCATGGTACGCAACCAAGCTCTTATGAATTGTAATTCATCGTGAATTATGTACCAGAATCTAGAGATAGACATGGAGTAGCATTTATCACTGCATTCCAGAATTATTGGGCTTCTCTAATTTCCTTTTGGTGCTAATGGTCCTTATGAGCATTATTGGCCTCATCGTGTCTTTGAAAATGAAAGTGCTAATCACTTTATGCCAGCCTTTTTTTTTGCAAATGATCGAGCCCTGTTAATTGTGTGATGTAAATATAGTCTGTAACTTCTAAAGCTAATCTATTGTTTGGGAACCTGATTTCATATGTCCATTATTTAGCACTATTGCAACCCATAGAAATAAACCCATATTTGAGGGTTTGAACAGGAGGAGTCATAAAGAAAGGATCCCACCAAGGCCAAGCCAAATTGGTTAACAATCTAACTCAGCCCATGACATGGTCCCTCAATTGTATTATTAGCAGGAGCATTAGTATTATGGCCCTTGGTACAGTGATGTTGAACGTTGAAACCAAGTTCTGGTACTCTATTTGGCCTTTTTATGTAGAGGCTAGCTTTTCTGGAGGTTGGTTATGGGTTACTTACAGTGTCACCTAGCTCGTACCTCAATTAGTTCGTGATAAACCAAATAAGCACCCAACATGGCTTAAGTTCCATGGTTGCTGAATGTTGAGCTCCTAGCCAAGTTTAAGGTACATTTTGCAACGCTGCGATGTAATCATGGACAAACCATAATGCGCAGCCATAGTTGAGCATATGGTTGAGTGCTCACCACAAAATGAGGCTTCATATGCTACCCATCTGCATGGTAGGTAGATATTCTTAAATACTTGCCTCCTTTTCTCTCAGCCGTGCTTACTCTCTCCTGAGGATGGTTACCTCTTTAGACCATATCAAATCAACCAATCCTTTTCCATGCTAGTATTGAAGTAGAAAGCGATCAAGTAGCTTCGGATTCTCCACAGGGAAAAGATTAAGACAGAAACAGGAAAGGGAAAGCCAGAGAAAAATGCTCATGGGTCAATATTCCAATTTTCTGCCTTTACAAATATACAACTGCAGTTTGTCGGCAACTTCTCAAAAGATATAAAAATACAACTTGCAATAATTAATTCCCATCTACGTGCATGGCAGCAGTTGAAAAGTCTGGGACTACTTGTATGGTCAGTGATAGCTACCGACACATGCAGTTTTTCCCATTCCTGTCTATTTATTTGATAAACAGAGAGTGAACAAAAACTCAAGTATCCAAAAGTTGAGCTGTCGTGTACAGAAGAAAACAACAATTTTCAAGAGAAAGAAAGGGAGACTCCAGAATGTACTTTTCTGTGCAATTTGACGCCACTCCTGATGACAGAGCTGTCTTTTCCGTGGCACTGCATGATCTTTAGCCGAGGAAGGTTGTGGAGGGTTGATTCCTGTATCAACCCGCATATGTATCTATGCAAGCACCTCAGCATAGCCTGCTCACGAAATTGTGAGACAAGTCTGAACTTCTGCTGATCTTCTCTGTTCCATGTATGGCAGAACATAGCACCTAGATATGCTCAAAAGACAAGGGCATTCTTTGCAAGTCTTTATCATACATGTCTGATGCTGCTTGCAGCTGTTGCTGTGGCTGCTGATTCTGGAACCAAGAAGCACATATCCCTTCCATGTTGAACTGGCTCTCTGCTTTGATCACATCATCGTATAGTGATTGGCTCTGGTTCTGCATCGCTGTGGTTGCCTCTGCAAAGGTTCCATGAAGCAAGTCAGGCCACTTGAGTTCCTCCACTAACTGAACTCTGGTATCTTTTTCTTGCCCAACTCCGATATCTGTCCATGGGAATACACTGTTCTCCAGAATTGAGTTCGTGCTCTGTGGCTCGAACCCCATGCTGTTGCTTCCGCTGCTCCCGGTACTACCGCTGCTGCTAGGATTAACACCACCCCAGTAGAAAGGGGCACTGCCTATGCCAGTGCCCCCATGGCGGTGATTGTCTGGTGGGAGGTTCAGTCCCATCGGTGTCGAGAGGGCTGATGGTGAAACTGTTGGCATCACAGTGGAGATTGTGCTGCAGTTGAAATCATTCTGGTTAAACCAGAGTGAGTTCATGTTCATATTTGCACCATCTCCACTGCCACACTCATTGCTGTAGCCTAATTGCTGCTGGAAAGGAAAATACAGCGTTGGACCTGATGAACGGCAGCTTGATGGGCTCTCGTGACCAGCAGTAAGCTGGTCCAGGAACAACTCCTTTGCTGGCACCTTAGGTCGTGCCAAGCTTGGAGTTTCAGGGTGCTTCTTGTCATACACCGGCAGCAGCATTGACGATTGGGCTGTCTCGCTGAGGAGGTGACCGAAGTTCCCTTGAGCACCAGCGCTTGACGGGTTGACGTCACTGGAACCAGAGGTCCTCTCGGTGCTGATGGTGGGAGCTGCTCCACTGCGATCAGCCTCGGTGAGGGGCTTGTGGGTGTTGGGGTCAATGCCCTTCTGCCGCAGCTTCTTCTTGAGGGACGAGTTCCAGAGGTTCTTAATCTCATTGTCAGTCCTCCCAGGCATCTGTGCTGCAATTTGAGACCACCTTCTCATGGAAAAAAAAGAGGCGTATTAGTTGAATTATCAAGGTTTGCTCTGCAGTTACTAATGCTGAATTCTGTTTGGGTCCTCAGAGTGCAACTCTAGGCTTAAAATTCACCTGTTCCCAAGCACAGCATGGAGTTCAACGATGAGGTCTTCCTCGTCCTGAGCGAAGGCACCTCTCTTAAGGTCTGGCCTCAGGTAGTTTATCCACCTCAGCCTGCAGCTCTTGCCACACCTTTGGAGCCCTGCAGCAATTTACGAGGCAAATTAAGATAATTGGCCTGACTAAGAGAGGGAAGCCTTCTTAGGAGGAGAAGAAGGGGGGAAAGAATGGAAGTTTGTAACTGACAAGAGTGAAATGCAGAATATTAGTTTTTGCTCACCTGCAAGTTTAGGGACAGAGCTCCAGCAGCCATGGCCATGCTTGGTTATGTGGTTCATGAGCTTCTCATCCTCCTCAGGGGACCAGAGCCCCTTCCTCAGCTTCTGCTTGTAGCAGCACGAATGCCTCCCCATTTCAGTGCAATGCAGAGCCTGCGAGCTTGAAATTCGCAGACCCGACGAGGTTCGCGGAACTCACACAGCTTGCAATTGCTCACAGCAGAAGCCTCCTCTGGTAGCACGGAGCTTCTTCAGGAATCCATGGCTGAAGAAGGGGTGGGAAATGCAGAGGGGATAGTGACTTATATATGGAGAAATGGTTGCTGAGAGCAGAATTGAGCAAGAAGAGCAACAGTGTGTATGGTTGCAGATAGGAGATTTCAGTGGAAAGCAGGGAAAGGTTAGGGGGCACTCCTCTCCTTTTCTTTGCAGGACACCCCCCCTTTAGCACCTTCTTTTAAAGGTGGTGGTGGTGGAGGTGGTTGCGAGAGGGGAAGGGGGTGGGGGTTTAACCCTTCTTCTTCTTCTTCACTTTGGTTGCTTCCCGCTACGCGTGGGGGTACGTCTCGTCATCTCTCCTAAGAATCTATGTCTGGTGCCAAAACCGGTGGGGTAGCCGCCTTCACCGATATTTTAATGTCGCGGCCTTGTTTATGAAACTCTACATTCATCTGTTTCTTTGAGCACAAGCCAGTGAAAGTAAAACGGGTCCGTCTGCCTCTGCATTATCAGGAAAGGGACTGCTTGCTCCTGCTCCTCCCATGGCGAATGACCACGACCCCCCAGGGCAGCATTCAGTGTACACCACTCCTCCTCCTCCTGCTACTAGAAGCCTTGTCTTTTTATTTATGTTGCCTTCTTTTCTGCAGCTACTTCTACGTCACGAGTGTTCCATGCAGGGTAAAGCACACACACGGTTGGGGGAGGCGGCCATGTCCACCTTTCTTCTGCTGCTAATTAAAACTCATCTTTGTTAGCTGCTGCTGCTGCTGCTGTTCGTTCGTGCATGTGCACCTCGTTTTTCCCCCACCTGCAAGAAGATTTTATGTGTCAGACCCAAGAATTGTCCTCTATCTCCGTTGCTTTTCAGGTAAGTCACTGGATCACTTCTATGTGGGGGAAAAGCCATCGGCAATCAATCATCACAGTTGGGGTCCTGGGGAGAAAGAGGTGGCACCAGATGTTCGTATTCCAGGACAGAGGGCATCTCCCTTTTGTTTACCCGGAGCAGCAAGCTGCTAGCTAGCAATTTCCAATCAGAAATCTTTGCTTCTCCAATCCCGGACAGAGCACGTTGCCGCCGCTGAACCTGTCCGCGATCAGTGAAGAACCGGGCTTTCTATAATGACACAGGTACCAAGCATAATGATTTGCCTGCTGACTGTCGCTAGCCTCGTCAATGGATGATACGCCGATCATTGTGACAAGAGAAGAAAAAGAAAACTTTATTTTCTAATTTCCTGATACAAAATAGGTCCATAGGAGGGGGACAAATATTCGCGGCACAGTAGTATTCCCCAATGAGCCAGTCAATGCGCGTATTATTGTTCCCATCCTTGCATGTCCAATACAAAGGAGAGAGTTTAATCCATGGTTCCATGATTAGGATCGTAATGGCATCCTTGTGTGCCCATGTGATGGCCGATACTCGTCCCCATTAAACAAGACGCGGGGCGGGGACGAATCAAAAGGCATTGATGATTGGGCGTTTTATTTAGTCTGGTTTCCAGCTGATCGTCTTGTCCTTTGATTCCCCATGCAGCGGATCTCATCCGTTCTGGAGGCTTGCATTGTCTGTTCTGATAGACTCTTGTATGTGTATTGTTTATGCAGGTTTTTGGAGCAATTAGCACATCCCCGCTTGCTTCGTATCGCAACGATTAAAACCGACCGGTGCGTGTGCGTGCCCGTGGGGGTTAATGTCACCATCTGTTCTTCCTCCATGCAGGACTTGCAGTTGGGCCGAGATAAACCGACTTTTAGGTAACAACAACCTGCCTTTTGCTGGGCACTGCTCTAGATGTTCCATTCACTAATTTGTTGGCCTCAGCTTTTCTTCTCCAGCACCTTGAGGCAGGTGGAGAAAGCTCGCTCACTGGTACACTCCAGGCGACCATGCTGTCATGGTAAGGATGCAACTCTATGATATGACCTCTGCCATGACAATTGCGAAATTACGGCGTAATTCTGATCCTTCCGTCTGTATCTTACAGGTGCATGCATTATCTAGAAGGGGTGGAAGATAAGGGACGGCAGCGGCGTGGCGATTAGCAAGGCTGGCATTAGAAGATCACGGGGGTAGGGCGAGTTTGACGAATGAGCGGGAGGCATCTTTTCCGGGGTCCCCAACAGGACATAGGTCCACCCCCTCCCTTCCTACAGCACCACACAGGCACAGGCCCAAGGTGACTTGCTCGCCCACTTTTCAATTCATCCGTTTCAATTGGGTTTATGATAATACTATTGTTACGATCAGCATTATGCATGAGAGAGAAAGAGGAGAGAGAGAGGGGGAGAGGCGTTAAATTTGTGATGCATGGGTCCTGCCGTCCTGGCGATGATGAACGAATGATCGGTACAGCCGGGATTCAAGAGGGCTAAAAGAAGAGATCAGAACAGGACGGACGGCATCCCATAGTACGCCCGGCGGGCCCGTCGAAGCCAACACTGCTGCATGCGTACCTTTCGTCTCATTTCCTCTCCCCTCGTCTCCTCTCTAGTCTCTAGAAGAGAGAGAAAAGAATAGCGAGGAGAGAGAGAGAGAGTCGTAGGACACTGGGCCGTCGTCGGTAGGGGTAGGGGTACCGTCCAACCCAATCCAATCCACCCATCCATTGCTCCCATGTAGACACAGTCAGTGGCTACCCATCGAGGCTGGATGGAGCGAACGATGCAGCTAGCGAGGCTGCTATGGGGCCAAAGGGAAAAAGGGACCACGCCACCGTGCGCGGGCGCGCGTGTGTGCCAACCAACTCGACGCGCACTCGCGCTATAGGCCGCTAAGCTACTGTACAAACCTCCTACGAATGAGTATGTTCATGTCGCAAATAGTTGGCAGCTGCCCTGGGCCTGGGGTAGCTACCCGGCCACTTCCCCTTGCCCGCTCTCTCGCTTGATTCCCCGTTGAATTCGGACGGACCATGGATGAAACGCTTGAAAGTTGCCCTCAATTCATATGACGAAACTTTAACGACGATGCGACGCGGAACCCCGGTGAAACTTCTCTCAAACATGTGCGTGCAGATACATCTTTATCTTTCTGCATATCTGTTCTTTTGGTAGAAAGAATAATCTATCTGTATGTGTAGAAGATGCTTTATTTTACGTGGTCGGAGTAAGTGAATACTGATGTCGTCCCTTTTTAGCCGTGTTTCGTCCCTGTCCGTGGCTAGCTGTCAGCCGTGCGCGCGCGTGTGTGGTATCCATGCGTCCGTAGCCAATTCTGCGCCTCCTGTATCCCACATAACCCCAATGCATGCCTCTGTGGAAAGCATGCATGTGCGCGCTATAGAATGGCATAATCGGCAAGAATCTGGGGTAACATGGCCTGCTTGCCATAGGTTTGCGGCAAGGAGTGCTTTCTAAGTACAAGAGGACATACATTCCACGCCACACAACACACACGAATGCCACTCTACTAAACATGCTACAAATACTACTCGCATAGTAGCGTGGGCACGCGCTTTAATTACCGCCCTGATTAAAATGCGTGATGTAGTCATTTCAATTTGTTTTCGCGTGTCTTTGCCTCTTGTTTTTGCCGTTTGTATACCGCGGTGGCCAATTTGAACAATTTCGATGTTCTTGGTTCTGAATCCTGCAGGTTTTGCAGGTTTGTGACCGTGCTCAATCCGACGGCACTCTTGCCATTTTCCCTTCTGATGCACTTGGAAGAAACGGTATCTATTGCGTGAAGTGGATGCGTTTTGGGATATGTGACAACACATGGACAATTTCCACATGCACGCCCACTTCTCCACCGATCCAGTGGCCAGCAGTTAGAATCACCTTTTTAATCAACTATAAATTGTTCGTCAAGACTACACCAGGATTGCCCAACCATTTGTAGCTCTAGCTTACCTCCCTAATGTAGTCTATCCAGGATTAAAAAATGTAATTAAGGACGAGATCCATGCATGGCTCTCTCGCCGTCGTCCTTTTCATGGCAAACAAATGGCCTATATCAATTTGCTTTCATGCAGTATTCTGGAGAATTTGCTTTCATGCGATTGGCATCACTTTCTCCAGCCTAGTATATCCATGTTGCTTGAAAAGTGCCCGCGTCCGACCTTAAATTCTATTCTAGTCTCTTTCTTTCTCCCTTCACTCTCAACGAGAGACACCCGCAAAACCAGTAATAGATGTTGCATTCTTGGTGAAAGGCGGCATCATGTTAAATGTTCTCTAGTCGCAAGAAATTGCTCATGGTTGGTGCTTCAGTTTCATTCCAACATGGTAATATGAAGTTTGTTATAATATTATTATAACCAAGTTACATATAATTTGTTGTGAAGGGTTTATATGAATTCAAGATTCCATTATATTATCAATGCGAGGTTAAAAAGTTCCCACATTTGCTCTGACATGCTAAAATTTATTGTAAAAAAGGAGAATGACCTACATTATTCATCTACGTTATAAGTTAAGATGGAGATTAGTCAGATGTACATAGAGACTCGTCATATCTCTTATACAAATAGTAGACTTCTTTTAAGAGGTATACAAAGAGTAAGAATGCATCTACGGTCAACAAACTCATCTTTCCAATCAGCTTTGGGCAGTGAAAAATGCAAATAAAGTTGCTAATGGAGTTCACTATGGTCTGGCTTGCATTTTGATGTTAGAAGGGCTCCACATGTTCCCCTTCTCCACCCTCCGTCCACATAACTCTCTGCCCTCTCACGTCATGTTGCCATCACGTTGTTCGATTTAGGATCGCTGGCACCAGTGAAACGCTGCTCCTTAGTTTTAAGCTTCCATCCATCCCTCACCATTATCAACTAACAAGAAGTGTGCACGAGATAGAAAAAAAAAGAGATGAGATTTCTTGCCCTAGAGATTGGGCAATACAACAACACCTTCGCGCTGCTAGATCTATGTTTAATGATCTCACTGGTGTGCGGCTAAGGACAAGGAGTAATGGGCGAGGGCGCTGACACAAACATGTCGAGGAAGACAATATATGCTTCAACGTGGTAGTGTTTGGCAACATACGAGATTGACCTAGATGTCAATTGGCACGAGGACATCGGAGAGGACATGTAACACAACCTGTTACATCCGCCCATGCCATGGTACCGTGCTGTCATGGATGAACATCAGGGACAACATAGCAGGAGTGGCGCAGGCGCCCTTGTGTGGGGCGTGCCAGAGAGCGTGCATTACACAGGAGGTCGCTTTGCTTAGGCCTCCATGAGCTCCATGGCTGCCTGGCTGTAGAGAGAGGGTAGGAAGAATCTAACTTGCCCCGCCGTTCTAATGTACATACACTAAATATTTATAGGAGGTGTGTTAGTGACGTATTGGACCTCTGAAGCGTAGTGACATATATATTCTGCAATTTCCTGTATACAATGGCCAAATTGATTGAGATGAAAAGGTTTGTCAACGATAGATGAACCTTATACTATTCTTAAGAGAAAATACAGCTACCCGCCAACATAGAAATGGCATTTATGCATCAAATGCAACTACTATGTCTTTAGACATACACGTTGTTTGTGGGCGGAGCTTAGCTAGTTAAGAAAATGATAACAGGTCAGATGTACTTACGCTATACATGCTACAAAGATGTAGAATACACAATTGTCTTCGTGTAATATAGAGTATGTACGTACCAACCGACAGATTCTCTCCCATCTCTCTCCTCTCTCCTCTCGTCTATGCATAACCTCCTAATTATGGTCAACATGTAAGTAAAGATAACAAAATAACACAATTTAGGAGTGGCAAAAGGCTGCAAATGCATGATTAGTTAGTTGTCAGTGTTGGGGGGTCCAAATTACCCTACTACTTTTAGCAGGACATGACAGCAGGACAGCACGGCTGGGCTCCATTTCCACGATAACATCACTTTCCATGACCCCCTTTTAATTCGTAAACAAAACCTAATTAATGCTGTGCCGGATATGTACATGCATGACTGCAACTCGCACTACCACTCTAGTCTCCGAGATCTTATTCGTATAGTCAAGCTAAGCGCAAACTATGGCACAAGAGAGAGCCACGTCACCGTATTTTGGGATACACGTAAGAAAGCCATATACAGAGGACGTGGGCATAGCCCAGTGGTTGGGGGCGCATGATTGTAAACCTAACGACCAGAGTTCGATCCACGTCGGGGACGAATTTCTGAAATTCTCATGAGGGATGCTTCTTCTATATCAATAAAACCGTGGGTGCTAGTGCCCATGGAGTTTCATTTTTTTTTTGTAAGAAAGCCATATATAGTGTGCATCATACCTATGGCACAACCCTTAGGCCTTTTTGCCTACAATTTGTTTCAAAAGGTTTGCATATATACTCTTTCACCGTTGATGATAATACAAGATTCATTCATGTCCCAGTAGTCCTGTACACATCTAGTCCACACAATTGAGTTATCGATATCTCTCCTAGTAGTAGTACTCCTACTTATATTCATCTTAATTATGCTAAAATCCTCGATTAATTATGGCTGTGGTTAAGCCGCAAGCCCTGGCCACCCTTGTTGACAAGCCATCAATTAATTAAGAGGGTCCAATCCGTAATAATACTAATTAATCTCCTGTCCCTACGTGATGTGAGGCCGCACCTTCCACGCATATGGTCCCCCCCCCCCCCCATGCATCATGCATGAGTGTCACTCGTAGTGTAGCGCTTTTAGCAGCTAGCTGCCGCTAGCGTACCACTGCACAGTTTTCTTCTTAGTTTCTTTCCAGTGTCACCATACATGCCCTGTCTGTGCATGTATCCGTCGACATCGGCGTAATCGCGTCAATCCGTTCATGCTTGTATACATCACGTACACTGTCCTAAGAAAAATGTATGTATCACGCACGTACACGTACGATGACACATCAGTGTGCTCGCTCGTACACTGGCTTGTCCTGCTGGCAAACGTTAATACATACGCGTATTTTATTTATGCACGTACTCTACCTACCACTGTAAAATACTTTAAAATATGAATGCGTATTGTTGTATCTTTAGCTGGCTGCCCAGCCGTATTAATAGTTCTTTGCAGATCTGTATGCTTGTGTATAGTTGTACTTGTTGTATAGCTGGTGCATGCCCACGCGCGTGCAATATGCATTATGAAGATCACATGCATGATATCTACATGCGTGGTCCATTCTCTCCATCTTTGTTGGAAATTTTGCACGGTCCATTCCTTTTCGTCTGCATATCCTCAAGGCTAGCAAAGATCACAACTGTCCATTGGTGTAGCTCAAAGCGGAGTGTACGCGCGGCCTGTAGTAGTCTACGTAGCTATAGTATGCACGCCAGCGTCTCGTTCAGATGTCGTTTTTCCTGTCCAAGAGTATCTCCATCGGGTCCTAGGATGAGTGCTTACAAATAAAAGATGCCAGCTATGAATGGTCGAGCTTTTCTTGCTAGCTGCTAGCTAATTGATACGTATGCATGCGCATGGACATATTCCACGTTGCCCAATATTCATCAAGAATTATGGGACCGGCAATTCATCCAACCCTGTTTAGTTATAACACAATAATTTCACATGCATGAAAATGTTCAATTCCCATCCCATAAGACCCGCAAAAATAAAACCGACCAACTACATCAAAACCTTATAAAAAAAGCTGGCAACACATTGTTTGTGCTACATCTTATCTCGTTGGTTGTGAATAAATGGATCAAGCGTCCATGATTTATGCATTGATGGCCACCTTGATTTGATTATTTCTGCCGCCTGCAACTAGTGTACATGTTAATAATTATCTGCTTTAAACACATGGTCATTGATGGTAAAATGACTGCATGTTATGTTCTCCTCACAAAACCATTACTCCCTCCGTCTCGGTTTACATGGTGTGCGCGTAGTTTTAGGTCATTCATTTGACTAACTAAATATAAGTTATATGTTGTCAAAAATATATCACTGGATTCTTAAGCGGATGTAGTTTCTAAACATATACTTTTCATCACATATAATACATATACAGCTAGTTAAATTCTCAACCTAGAATAGATTAGTTAGGGTACATCTCAATAATTCTACACCTACGGAAAACCCATACGGACTTGTTCTTACGGATCCATTTCCCACTAATCTCCCCCTTGATTTTCTGGGGCGGGCCCTTCTCTTCACCAAATACCACCCAACCACAATTTGCCACGCTCGTTCCAATCCCGTACGAATGTGTCCGTAGCTCTAGCACACACGTTTTCATCCGCAGACTGGTCTTAGTTTAATTTGGACACTGCGTGACATGAAAGCAAGGCCGGTGGAGTTTTCATCTAACGGGAAATAGGGTAAGAATATTATGTCAACCCGACATGGCACAAGCATTACGCCAAGTGGTATGTACAACGGCAGTAGAGTTCATATGCTAGAAACCGTTGAGGTGCAACAGAGAGATCAGAGAAGGCAAAGTGGGGGACACAATTATTTGTACAATCACACTTTAGCCGTGTGAACCAAGAGAACCCAGTCTTAATTTGGTAGAGCCATTGCTGTTACCATAATGCAGTACTCATGTATGGTCAACTATCAGGTATAGTCCTTTCCTTGTCGTGAGTTTCTGTTTATATTCAAAACACAGCTAGCGATTAACAGTAGTATGGTCATTATGAGCATGATTTAGTGTGGTTCGAATCACATAATCACTTTAGCAGATGGATGTGCCCACAGGTGTATTACCGGTATGTATCTGAGTATGTCACGGGCTTGCATTTGTATGTTTGTATTGCTATGCTTTTAATCTAAATGTGCATGCACATGCAATTATACTGTTCATCCTGTTGATGTCCTAGAACTTGGAAATTGAGCCATGCATGTATTTGTACGTGGAAACATACATAAGGCTGGTCATAATGGACAAGAACATAAGCTAGTAACTTCACACTTTTCTAGACTATGTTACTACCTTCATAGTGGGTAGGAACATCTATGTAGTATCATGCAACGATGTATTTATTAGGTTATAGACTCATTGTTTCTTGGAGTGTGTGATGTTCCGGTAACTTAGCTAGTTACCACAAGCACCTCTCTCTTCATTAAATACATGCCACATAAGCAAAGTTGTATTGAAGTGTGTGATGTTACTCCTAAGTTTCTCCCCACTGTGACCAGCCTAAATGCCTCCAGAAGGCGTGCGATTGCTTTCGCTCCTCCCTTTGATGCTCGCCATTTTGCATGTGCTCTCTCGTCTCGTACTACTGTGCATATATGATGTCAAATACGACCGAGATTCCAGTCGTAAGCCCATCGTCGTCCGATGTGTACTGCTACTGTAGCTTAATTTACGTTTTATTATGCTATAAACCAGATTAATCACACTCGCTTGTTTTTGTCGTCAAGGGACAGCGATGCGTGGAACGGACGGCTCACGATTAGCGTCTGCATGCGGGCCCTCCCGTACTGTCAAGAACGGACAAACTCACAAGCACACCTGTAAAACTTTGTTAATCCGTTGCTTTTGGTTAGTACAGCATCTGAGCAGCATCGAATATATGTGCGTGGATTGTTGTGGTATTAGGTGAGTGGTGATGATGCGGCACTACTGTTAGGGCATCTCCAAGGCGAACCCACAAACCGTCTGTATCCATCCGGACCACGGTCCTGTATCGCTCCGCGGGGCGGTCCGAACGGGGTTTCTCCCGCAAATTGGTGATAAAGTGTTTGCGGAAGTCTGGACACCCGAAACGTAGGACTCAGGGATACTGATGGAGGAAAGGCCTCAGGGATGAATTGTGGGGCCATTGAGGCAAGAAAGTGCACACCATTCGGAGAAGCTTATAACCAAGCCGGGCAACAATGCTGTGGATCGGCACCAAGACAACACCTTGTGCCAAATTTGCTGAAAGAAAGAGCATCTGACGAGGAGGTGTTGCAAGTCCTCGGGAACTTGGCCGCAAAGGACACACCGGTTATCGTGTGGGAGAATGCAGCTGGCAAGCCGATTTGCTGTCCAACATTTGTCCTGGAAGGCGAGACATGTGAACACCTTGATATGGAGAGGTGCCCAAGTTTTTCATGTGATACACGAGTTATGTTCGGGGATTGAGCCATGGAACATTGCAAGGTAGCAGGATTTGGCGGAGTAACTGTCGATATCCGTCCATCGCCACTACATCGTGTCAAACATCTCCGTGAGTTTAAATGGCAGAGACGATGCCAGAGCTCAACATATTCCACGAGCGCAGCGAGCTCGGGGCCGCCATGGATGTCACGGATCCAAGCCCGATCCTCCAGACCTTGGCGCATAGTGCAATTGTGGTGTGCACTTGGGCACCATGGTGAGAGTCGAAGGGGCGAGGTCAGCGATGGAACTCCCATTGATCCAACAATCCGACTAGAACAAGCAGGTGTTTCCATCCCGACGGTCCACGACGTAGAGGCATGGACGATCTGCATTGACTTGACATCGGCAAGGAGGTGGAACTGGCTCTACGGGCTAGAGGGGTCTATGCATTTGAGTAGCCAACGAGTACGAAGTGTTATGCATGCATGAGAGATATCTTGAACACTGAGGCCGCCAAGGAAGGTGCCGAGAAACCTTAGCCTAGTTGACACGGCACTCCGTTGGCATCCTTGTGACCTACCTAAAGGAAAGCTCAGATGATCTGGTTAACCTTGGCGAGGATGGGTTTGTTGAGGACGACGGCCACGAGCAGATGTGTAGGCATTGCACAAAAACCGTGCTGGACGAGCGCAAGCCTGTCACCGAGAGATAGCATGGAAGCCCGCCAACTGGCAGTGGGCCAAGCGGACTGTCAGGACTCCCCTAAATCTCCCCCATTTATGGTTCGGGTTTATGGGAATTCAGACATCCGGATTGGTCTGCGGATGTTTAGTGCATGATGTTGGAGGGCAAAATGTGTCCGGACCACGCGGTCTAGACATTTAGGGGCGTTTTGATGGACCGTGTTGGACATGCCCTTATACCCCTATACATCATGGGTGCTACACCTCCATTAGCTACATTATTTGTCCCTCTATTTGAAATCATTACTTGTCTCTCTATTTGAAATCATTACTTGTCCCCAAGCAATCGTGGATGCAATTCTGGATATGACCACATTGACAATTTGACATCCTCCCACCATGTGGATTGCTCAAAGTCTACTATTGATGAGAGCTTGAAGGATCACATTGTTTCCTTTCTTGACCAATCTAGTGGCTAGTATTTCTGCTGGTTTAGGTCAACGCATGTCCAATTGTACCGCCTACAACAATTTAGAATAGACAGAAGTCTACAATAAGATCAGAACTCCTTGAATTGCGAGACATGTAATATAGGGTGAACAAAAGTTGTTGCTTGGTATGTCTAGTTGAGAAGTGATTGCGTATTTTTTTTTTCAAAAATTTGGAAGGGGGCTACAAATATGCATGCCACCTCGTGAAAGGGTTGATTGGCGCATGAAAGGGTTGATTGAGCGCACAATAGCAATTTCAACAGTACTTGAAACTGTTTGCCAGTTTGAGTTCTTATTTTCCTGCAGCTTCATCCAATTATGCACTGCGAAATGGAGCTAGTGCCAACCTAGACAAAGAGGCTTCACACAAAAATCGAGATTGCACAACCATATAAAGCTTAGAATGCCAACAAATAACAATAAAGAGGGGTGTGGTATTTTGAAATTGTACCATAACTCAAAGAGTGAAAACCAGGCTCGCCATTTCTTGGGCATGTGTCATTCATGACACATTAGAGATACATCTCCAAGCATTTTTCATGCTCCATTTGGCCACCCGTGAACGAATGGTATGACACAAAGAAGAGCATATTTGTGTGGTTCTTATTGCGATTGAAGATGATCGTAAATGGCATGACATGAAGCTTCACAACATTGTCAAGGAAGACCTTAGCAATTTTGTGCGCCTTGAATGGATTATGTAGAGGCACGAAGTATAGATATCTTGTGAAATGATACACAAGGGGAAGCCCTTGGATGTAGTTAACACAGATGTCCTGCCAAGCCCCGTATGGAATTTGTAGTGATCAAGGGACGATCCCAGTCACATGGCATGGCGCTATGCGCATGAGGACAATCCTTTCCCAAAATTGTGTTGTAGTTGCCCAGCTAGATTGTGCATCTCAATGGGAAAATGTGTTGTCTTGGGACCACAAATTTAAGTTTTGCACATGTTGCATACCCTGGAGACTTGGCAATTTACCATATGTACTTGGCCAAGTGTATTGGCATGTTGCGTTGAACATACTATGCACATACAATCGTGGCGGTACTCGGAGTCAATGAGGACATGCATGGCTTGATTCTTGACAATTGCTATGATGCAAATGTTATGTTTATCTTTAGTGCTAGCCACTACATTTAGTAATCATGGTTGTACCATGAAGCTTAAACTCCTCCAATACCTCATCGGTCAGTTGCATATTTGATTCCTCCATATTCAAGGCATTTAGTTGTGTGACACCTTAGGAACACACTAATGCATATGTCATACTTTCCCCACATTTGAAGCAAAGCCCGTGTGTTCACCAATAATCCAAGAGCTAATGATCTCTGGGTACTTCACCAGTGCTGCTAGATGGAGGGGCCTTGGCCATTTTGTTTAACGAATGTAGTTGTATCATGAAGCTCTAACTCCTCTTACACCTCATTGGCCAACTGAACGTTTGAATCATCTGTTTTCATAGCATTGAGCTGCACCGACACCTTATGAGAACACTTATGCCTAGGTTCATACCTTTCCCCATAGTTGAAACAAAGACTGTGTATTCATCGATAATTCTGGAGTTGCTTATCTTACCAAAGTCCACTGGTGCCACCGAGTGGAGCCTTGACCACCTTGCGAAAGTCAATGATTTGTGTGTCCAACCGAGCACACGAGCACATCCTAATGCACCTCCACGAGCAGTGTGGTGTGATCACATTCTTTGGAATTTGGGACTCCATAGGTCTACGCAACTTGTTCTTTAGGTCCTTGACAAATTGCTAGGAAGAGTAGAGATTTGTTGTAGTGGGGATTGTACATACAAGCTTGATACATTAGGACCTCAAACTACAACTTGTACTCCTCATGTGGTAAACTTATCTTCGATTGTGTCCATTAGAGATGCCCTTCTACCAATTATGCTTGATTTTTAAGAGTTGCAACCACAATTGTCACATTATTGTCCATGATCATGGTCATGATGTTCATCCATGATGTTGTAGAGATATTGAATATAGCGAAGTAGTCCATGCATTTGACGCACCAGGTGTGGGGTTAATCAACCTCAAAATATGGGAAGGACATGTTAGGAAGAGGCACACGTCCGCTTCCGTTGTGTTCGTATGTGTATCGAGGAGGTTTACTACCACCATATCTATCGCCAACACTATCACCATATCCACCACCAGTCGGTTCTGAGAGATCGAGTGTGTCTACCTCCATCATCGCTGCCACCACTAGCACCTTGAACCACTAGAGCACCGCCGTCCATGTAACTTGTCGATTCACGTTGTGGTGAGTCACCCATTCACGACAATAAATAAAGAAGGTCAATGAGGAACCCCTTCCTTGTTGCCATCACCGCTTTGAGAAGTGAATCATCCTCACTATGTGTCATCGTCGCCTTTGTAACCTAGAGACGCATGACTGCTGCTGCCATCAGATCAATCTATCAGGACAAGAACTCGAAGCACTTGTTCCACCATCTTAACGACAAATGAAGCCTCCATACGGCCTTCTCTCTTACCAATCACCTTCAACCAAGGTGGGTCTAGGCTAAGGTTTAAGATGTGGTATCATAATTTCTCATCAATACCAGCCAACCAATACGAGGATTTACAAGGTCCTCCAAAATCCTCCACTAGGAATTTTGCGGTTGCAGACTAAACGAATCCCGCTATTGACTGACAGGAGATTTGTTTCAACTATGAGAGAGAGGGAGGGAGGGAGGGGATGGAGAGAGAGAGAGAGAGAGAGAGAGAGCTTAGTTTTCTCGTTCAAGGCACCGATAAGTGGACCCATGCATCCATGCTTAACTCACAACACACGCATGCACAACGAAACGCCTTTGAGCTTTGAAAGCGAGGCAATTCCCACCCCTCCCATAAGAGATATGGAAGTTTGCCAATAGGTATCTAAAACTTTCTCCCCTTTGCCCATCTTGTTCTTCTGGTCTAGAAGATACAAAACATATGGTGTTTCAATGGTAGACGTAAAAGGAGGTTAGAAGAAGGCTAAGGTTGGCTGAAACTATTCGTAGTGTGTGAAGTTGATCGTGCTGGTGGGGTTTCTTCTGGAATTCTTACTACACTTGCCAAATCAAGACTTATCTATCATGGGCCATCGGAATACGTATGAGATGATTGCCATTGTTGCTTGGTATTTATGGTGGGAAAGGTGTAAGCTTGGGGCATAAAGAGAAGATTCAAGATGCTACCTGGATTTCTATTGGGATACTTGCTCTAACAACTAATTATGTTTTTTGCTTCGTCTCCAAATGCTTCTATTAAAAGGGGAATTGGATTCGCCCCCCCCCCCCCGTGGGTTTTGTGAATCTTAATGTTGATGAACCCTTTGATAATGACTTTAGTAAGGCTATGGTCGGGGCGGTCCAGAGAGATGACAAAGGAAAATTTATTGTAGGGTAAATTGGAGACTAGATTGGTTTGGAAGTTCTAAGTGGAAGCTTTGACGCTCAGATTCGGTCTGTCCCTCGCGCAAAGCATGATGGTACAATCGACTCATTATTAACTCTTATAATTTGGAGGTTATTGACGATAAAGGGTCCCCCCGCTTTATATATAAAGCAAACGTTCGATACATCGAGCCTGCTAGGGCCACAACACAGAAACACCAAAAAGGAAAGACAAGAAAAAAAAGAGAAATAAATGCCGACAATGGTAGATCAACGAAGAAAGGAAGCCCGACAACCGCTACACCCTCCAAAGAAGTACCACCACGCTCCCAGCATCCCGAAGCGTCGTGCACCAAGCAACACCTTCAAGAAGGGATGAGACGGTGTCGCCGTTGTTGCCCGAGCAAGTTCTAGGGTTTCCCCGGTACACGAGGGATAGTGGGGAAGGGATACACCTGACGCCCCTCAGGAAGGATCGATAGCGCCCTCAGGCGTCACAGCGTCGGTGCCGGACAATCCGACAGGGATTTCTCCTGATCCACGACCATCACCACCACCCCAGGCACTTCGAACTGCACCACCCCATGAGCCTCACCAGCTTGTGCCACCACGGTTACCGGATAACCCTTGCCGCCTCACTGGAGCTGCCAACACAAGACCTAGAGAAGGAAAGACGACACCGGTCACGGGAGCGAGCACAACTCGACCGGAAGGAGGGGACAACCTCCCCTGCAGCGTAGCCGACCGGACGCGGCGACGAGGACTTGCTGGGCCCCGACGGCCCGGCCGGGTCCACGTGGACCTGGACAGTCCTGCCACCACGCTGCAGCTCGACGATCGATGAAGTTCTCACCGCCCGCGGACCGCCGCCACCTCTCCACCACCAGGAAGCGCCACCGCCGAACACCGAGCCACCGGCCTGCCCCAACCCAGATGGGGTCCAAATGGGCCAATATCTGGGCTCGGCGGGCGCCGCCAGCCACCAGCGCCTCCGCGCTGCCCCACGGCCAACGGTCGCACCGTCGCGTCGAGAGCACCGCGACACGCAGCACCACCACTGCCGGCCGAAGCACACCGCCGCTAGCCACCATCGCCGAGCAGTGGAGGCCGCGGGCGGGGAAAGGTTGTCCCGTCGCCGCTAGCACCACGCGGGCAGGGCCCGGAGGCGCCCGACGACGACGGCGGGGGGAGGGAGGAGCGAGGGGAGCCCAAAGAGGAGTCGGGGACGAGGCCCCCGGTCGCCTCGCTCGGGGAGGCGACGCGGGGGTTATGGGGAGGAAGGGGGGAGGGAGGGGTGGAGGTGGGGGTGGGGGAGTGGGGATGGAGGGCAAGCGCCGGCAGGCGCTGGCCGCGGCGGCGGTGACGCGCGGCTGGGGAGCCGGTGGCGGCGCGGGGAACCCAATGGGAGCCTCTCGACTGCGCCCCGCTTGCACTTCCTTCTCATATTTTGGAGGTTATTGACAACATGAAAAATGGACGACCATCGCTGGGAGCGGCGGCGGAAGTTTTGGATGATTGTTAGTATATGGCTTGTGATTTTCGTATCTCTACTTTTGATTATTAAAATAGAGAAGCTAATAAGGTTGCTCATGAGGTTGCTAGGTTGGCTGGATTTCTTTGGATTTTGATCCCTCATCATAACCATGTAACTATTATTTCGATTGAATTAAGCTGCGTGTTTTCTAGAAAAGAAAATCCGCCCCCCTCCCCTGTGTCACCCGTGGTCACCATTGAGTGTTAAAAATCGTAGAGAGGATCGCTCCTAAAAAAGTCATAGAGAGGATCAACATTGATATGTAAGCAACATCCTGGAAAAAGAGTGAGAAGAAACATCGATGCATGATGGAGTCAATCACCGGAGCGAACTGGGTTGGTGAGTTGACGTTATAAAACCATATCATATCACACGATCGATTTGATCAACGCGCCGGCGCATATATATAGTCGATGATTAGATTTGGGTATGGAACCATATACTATCTTCTTGGCTTGTTGTCCTGGCGAGGCGGCCGACGGCGATAGCGCTGGCCACTACTGTCGGTCCAGTGAAAAACAGTCATAACTGCCCATTTTACGCGTGTCTGGGCATCATACGCGTGAGCGGTTCAACTGCGGAAAATTGTGGTCAGGTATTGTTACACAAACTTGGTGTCAGTTGTTTCTTATTTACAAGTATTTTCTATTATTGTGGTTCTGCAAATTGTATGAATGAAAATTGTAGGAAGTATTGTACTCCCTCGGTTCACAAATATAAAATATTTTGAATATTTCAATGTGAACTATGTATAGACTGAATAAGTGAACAAACACACTATATGAAGTAGTGTGGAAAATTGTGGTCAGGTAGTATACGGTATGGTTACACAAACCTGGTATCAGTTGTTTATTATTTACAAGATTTTCTATGATTGTGGTTCTGCAACTTATATGAATGAAAAGTGTAGGAAGTATTGTACTCCCTCCGTTCACAAATATAAAATGTTTTGAATATTTCAGTATGAACTATGTACGGAAAGAAATAAGTAAACAAACACACTATGAACATATCTGATTTAAAAAAAGTTGGAACATCTTATATTTGTGAACGCAAGGAGTGATTTATTGTTAATATGAACAACCAAGCATTAAAGCACAAACAAAAAACAAAACATTAAAACAAGATATACACTCGCACGTAAACAATTCTACATTATGATGGGCTAGCTCGTGATAAATCTAGGCATACCAATTTATTCTGTTGGGTACTAGTAATTGTTTTACTGGGGAGGCGACGTTCATGTAGACAACGAGACGTCTAGGATAACTTCATCAATCTTGAAACTTCATAACTCCGACCTGGTCTTTGGTAGACATTGTATGAGTGCGCGTGTCTACACTATAATTGGTGTTTCTTAAAAAAAATGTATGGCCCGGTCTTCAATATAATTTTGAAAGGACAAACATTTTGGATCGAATGTGATAGATATTCCTAACATTAGTCACCGCGGATTAGTCATGCTTGTAATTTTAGTACTAACCAGGTCCTAATTAAAGAGCAAAAACTACGTATGAGACGAAACTAATGACAGGGGAGGGGTGCCAACGACAAAGATAGATGTATGTCATTATTATAATGCCCTCTAAATGCATCTTTCGTGCGCTTGCATGCGTACTTGTGCACCGACAGGAAGAACCGGCAAAGCAAGCTAAAAAAGCTTCCCAAAAAACAACGCCAAAAGGAAGAAAAGGAAAAAAGGCTTCTCCATTTATATATGCCCCTCCAATCAACGCAAAAAGTCTCTTCCAAGATTCTATTGATATTCATCATCATTCGCCAAGAAGATCAGATCGCGCGATATGCAAGGGATCGTTTCATCCATCACTACTAGTGGCTAACTAACTTTAGTGAACTTTTTTAGTTTTATTTGACGGCAAGGTGTCTAGTGAACTAAATTATTGTAGCTATGAAGAAAAAATGATGCGTGTGCATGGATAAGAATTGTCCATAACCACAGCTTCATATGTGGCTGGCCACATGAAGATTCTATTTGGTGGTGGGAAGTGAACACCAAGCCGTCCCGAGTGAGGGAGAAGATTTTGTTTTTCCTAAACAGGTGTGAGGCGGACATGTGGAAGAATTTGGAGTTTTCCCCGCCATGAATCGCTCGGGACACTTTGGCGCGCCATTTTCAGTATGACATTTTTTCTAGGATGGTGCTTTTGAGGAGAGAAACGATGATCTTACGTGTGAGGTGCTCTGGTGGGGAGAGGGGCCTAGATTCTTCGACGTGGTCAAGTGCGGAGATGGCTATT
>NC_057795.1:115943246-115955054 GCF_018294505.1 Triticum aestivum | reverse complement strand
GGGAGGCGGCAGAGTTAGGCTGCTGATTGGGCTGAGGGGAGGCCCATACCGAGGAGATGATATCTTGGCAAGGCTGTAATTTGGCCCAAGCAGATTCAAATTTAAAAAAGTTCGAGCGCGGGATTGTTGTGTTGACGTGGATGATCAGGGGGACATGGTCAGACGTGAATCGAGTGAGGGATGTGAGTGAAGAGTTGGGGAAAGTATCAGCCCAGGCCAAGTTAAAAAAGGCACGGTCAATGCATTCTAGGATGGGTGTGGTTCTGTTGTTGGACCAAGTGAATTGGCGGTCTAGAAGAGGTAGCTCGATGAGGGCAAGAGTATCGATTGTTTGGTTGAAAACGTTGGCCTCTGTTCGTTGGAAAGCATCGTTGTTTTTATCTGTAGGAAAACGTAGGAGGTTGAAATCACCTATTAGTAGCCAAGGTGAGTCATCGGGTTGGGCGATAGCGAGGAGCTCATCAAGGAATTGTTGCTTGAGGGTGCAAGAGGTGGGGGCGTAGATGTTAGTGATGGCTATAGTTTTGTCAGTTACCGTTGATGGCAGTGACAAAGTTGAGGAGAAGGAGAGGTGAGAGAAGGAGATTACTTGGAACAAGGTAGTGTTAATTGCAGAGATGGTGCCGCCCGCCGTGCCTATAGCAGGTAGGGTAAAGACTTGATCTAGCCGGGGGGCATAAATGAGCGTATTTTTGGGTCCGGTAGTGTGTCGAGTTTGGATTCTTGTAGTAAGGCGATGTGTGGATTTATAGAGATTAGTTCAGAGAGGACGTCGGAGCATTTCTCTTGGTCCCCAAGACCACGTACATTCCAAGAGCATATAGAGAAAGTTGCATTACTCATGAAACAACTGCGTACACCAGGGTTTTTAAGGCCGAACTAGTACAGCTACATAGTAGCAAAAGGTACATCGCATGGCTAGAGCAGTACAAATTCTGAAGATTACATTGGAGGGACCAAAAGTACATAGGTAGTACGATCAAGGGGGAGGCACGGGCGACGAACGGCAGCGTGGGGTCGCTGTTCCCGGAGCAAGGCGGAGGTAGCGTAGTGATCATGGAGAATCTTCGGCATCGGAGACCTCGTCATCAGCTTCAAGGATGGCATCAACCTGGCCATCATCCGCCCCGCAGAGCAAGGCAATGGCAGCAAGGTCTTCAGCTGAGGCCGGTGGACCATCGGGGACGTCGAGGCGGGCCTCATGGATGGCACGGTCAATGGCCGTGCCCACATCTGCAGCAGAGAGGCGAGCTGCCTTGGCCTTGACTGCCTTGGCGAGCATAGGCGAGTATCGTGCCTCCTTGCCGGCGAGCCGAGCACTGCGACGCAGCTTGTCCTTAGAGCAAGACTGGTCACAGGATGTCTTCCGGCACTCTTTGCGGATGGTGGACTCGTGGGTGTCCAGGTCATGGAGAGGCAGCGCAGCAGTATGGGATGATTCGCCAGCCGAGAAAGTGAAGTTGTGTACGAGTGCCGCGTCTGGCGCCTCCGGCACGACCGTCGAGAAGGCAGAGGTGGTGGAGGGAAAGAGCAGGCGGCCGTGCTGTGTCGTGGTCGTAGGGAGTGGAGGTGGCGGGGGCGGGGTCACCGCGCCGACCAATGGAGAGGGCCGGATGACCGGTGGGTCCGGCGCCCCCCCCCCGGCGGGTGCATGCACCATGTCCAAGGACCGTTGCATATCTGCATGTAGAAGCGGAGCCTGCATGTCTTCGGAGCCAGCGGAGTCGTCGTTAGAGATGAGAAGGGGTTGGAGCAGGGAACTGTGTGGAGGTGCAAGAGGGAGAAGGGAGGAAACATTGGTGCCGTGGCCAGAGGAGGCCGGCGCTGGAGGGGGAGCAACAAGCGCGGCCACGGGGCGTGTCCCACCGTACGTGGGGTCTGCACGCCATCCAGCGCGAACGGCAGTGATGACAGGGGTGAGCTGCGTGGGGGAAGCATGGCGAGGAGAGCCACGCTGTGAGAGGGGGGCTGAGTCGCCATCAGTGGAGTCGCCACCGAAGGGGTTGGCGCCATCGCCGTGGTGCCAGCGTGAGATTTCTATGACTTTGGCTATCTTGATTTCGTTGATGGGGGGGAGCTGGATGACGATACCTGGCGGGGCTGGCTTGTCGGACTGGAGCAGAACCAAAGCGCGAACAGATGTGTAATCGATGCCATGGAGGCAGAAGTTGTCGATGGCACAGACGTCGCCGAGGAAAGCCAAGGCGAAGCGAATGCCGTCGTTGTGCCAAAGCTCGTGCGGGAACTCGGATACCTCGATTTCAGCCAGGTCAGAGAAGATGGTAATGGAGCGGTCGACATGCTCGACAGGCTCGATGGTGATTATGTTGCCTTCGAAATCTATAGGGCTGTGTCGAACGACGTCGTTGCGGGCCGAGGGGGTGTGGAAAGTAAGGCAAGCAACCCCGCGCCATGAGCCGCCCATGATGAAGGCGGGGTTGCCGCACGTGAGCTGGATGGCACGACGTATGAGGGGGGTGGGGTTGGGGTCAGGAGTGCGGAGGTGGGCAAAGGCGAAGCGCCGATGACAGTGCACGAGGCATGGGGGTGCAGCGACGAGAGGCATGTCCCCGTAGGGAGGCAGTGGCCCAGCGTCGCGGAAGGGGCGAGGCAGCTCCTCATCCTCATCTGAGTCAGACACATAGGATGCGACCGTGGTATGCTGGGAGGTGATGTACATGTCGTTGAGGCGGTCCCTAAGCTCCTGGGAGTCGAATGCTGAGGAGTGTGTGTGCATGGGGTCGTGTGGCGTGGTGGGGGTGGTGCAGATGACCATGGTGGCGAGTTGGGAGGGAGCGGGATGCCATTGGCGTTGACATGGACACCCTGGAGGATGAAGGGGGTGTCGGGGTTCGTAGTAATTTCAAAAATTTCCTACGCACACGCAAAATCATGGTGATGGCATAGCAACGAGAGGGGAGAGTGTTGTCCACGTACCCTCGTAGACCGTAAGCGGAAGCTTAGCACAACGCGGTTGATGTAGTCGTACGTCTTCACGATCCGACCGATCCAAGCACCGAACGTACGGCACCTCCGAGTCCTAGCACACGTTCAGCTCGATGACGTCCCTCGAACTCCGATCCAGCCGAGTGTCGAGGGAGAGTTCCGTCAGCACGACGGCGTGGTGATGATGATGATGCTCTACCGGCGCAGGGCTTCGCCTAAACTCCGCGACGATATGACCGAGGTGGAATATGGTGGAGGGGGGCACCGCACACGGCTAAGGAACGATCACGTAGATCAACTTGTGTGTCATGGGGTGCCCCACTGCCCCCGTATATAAAGGAGCAAGGGGAGGAGGTGGCCGGCCAGGGAGAGGCGCGCCAAGGGGAGTCCTACTCCCACCGGGAGTAGGACTCCCTCCTTCTTTGTTGGAGTAGGAGAAGGGGGAAAGAGGGGGAGAGGAGGAAGGAAAGAGGGGCTGCACCCCTTGTCCAATTCGGACCAGAGGGGGGCTGCGCGCCTCCTTCCTTTCGGCCTCTCTCCTCAATTCCCGTATGGCCAAATAAGGCCCATATACTCCCCGGCGAATTCCCGTAACTCTCCGGTACTCCGAAAAATACCCGAATCACTCGGAACCTTTTCGAACTCCGAATATAGTCGTCCAATATATCGATCTTTACGTCTCGACCATTTCGAGACTCCTCGTCATGTCCCCGATCTCATCCGGGACTCCGAACTCCTTCGGTACATCAAAACTCATAAACTCATAATATAACTGTCATCGAAACCTTAAGCGTGCGGACCCTACGGGTTCGAGAACTATGTAGACATGACCTAGAACTATTCTCGGTCAATAACCAATAGCGGAACCTGGATGCCCATATTGGTTCCTACATATTCTACGAAGATCTTTATCGGTCAAACCGCATAACAACATACGTTGTTCCCTTTGTCATCGGTATGTTACTTGCCCGAGATTTGATCGTCGGTATCCAATACCTAGTTCAATCTCGTTACCGGCAAGTCTCTTTACTCGTTCCGTAATACATCATCCCGTAACCAACTCATTTGGTCACATTGCTTGCAAGGCTTATAATGATGTGCATTACCGAGAGGGCCCAGAGATACCTCTCCGACAATCGGAGTGACAAAACCTAATCTCAAAATACGCCAACTCAACATGTACCTTCGGAGACACCTGTAGTACTCCTTTATAATCACCCAGTTACGTTGTGATGTTTGGTAGTACCCAAAGTGTTCCTCCGGTAAACGGGAGTTGCATAATTCTCATAGTTACAGTAACATGTATAAGTCATGAAGAAAGCAATAGCAATATACTAAACGATCAAGTGCTAGGCTAACGGAATGGGTCATGTCAATCACATCATTCTCCTAATGATGTGATCCCATTAATCAAATGACAACACATGTCTATGGTTAGGAAACATAATCATCTTTGATTAATGAGCTAGTCAAGTAGAGGCATACTAGTGACTATATGTTTGTCTATGTATTCACACATGTATCATGTTTCCGGTTAATACAATTCTAGCATGAATAATAAACATTTATCATGAAATAAGGAAATAAATAATAACTTTATTATTGCCTCTAGGGCATATTTCCTTCAGTCTCCCACTTGCAGTAGAGTCAATAATCTAGTTCACATCGCTATGTGATTTAACACTAATATTCACATCTGCATGTGATTAATACCCATAGTTCATATCATCATGTGATCAACACCCAAAGGGTTTACTAGAGTCAATAATCTAGTTCACATAGCTATGTGATTAACACCCAAAAAAGTACTAAGGTATGATCATGTTTTGCTCGTGAGAGAAGCTTAGTCAACGGGTCTGTCATATTCAGAGCCGTATGTATTTCGCAAATATTCTATGTCCACAATGCTCTGCACGGAGCTACTCTAGCTAATTGCTCCCACTTTCAATATGTATCCAGATTGAGACTTAGAGTCATCTGGATTGGTGTAAAAGCTTGCATCATTGTAACTTTAACGACCGGCTCTTTTATCACCTCCATAATCGAGAAACATCTCCTTAGTCCTCACTAAGGATATTCTTGACCCATGTCCAGTGATCTACTTATTAGATCAAAATTGTATTCCTTTGCCAAACACAGAGCAAGGTATACAATAGGTCTGGTTCACAGCATAGCATACTTTATAGAACCTATGACTGAGGCATAGGGAATGACTTTTCATTCTCTTTCTATTTTCTGCAATGGTCGGGTCTTGAGTCTTACTCAACTTCACACCTTGTAACACAGGCAAGAACTCCTTCTTTGGTTGTTCCATTTTGAACTATTTCAAAAATTTATCAAGGTATGTACTCATTGAAAAATCTTATCAAGCGTCTTGATCTATCTATATAGATCTTGATGCTCAATGTGTAAGCAGCTTCACCGAGATCTTGCTTTGAAAAACTCTTATTCAAGTATCCTTTCATGCTATCCAGAATTTCCATATCATTTCCAATTAACAATATGTCATCCACATATAATATTAGAAATGCTACACAGCTTTCACTCACTTTCTTGTAAATACAGACTTCTTCAAAAAGTCTGTATAAAACCATATGCTTTGATCAACTCATCAAAGCATATATTCCAACTCCGAGATGCTTGCACCAGTCCATAGATGGATCGCTAGAGCTTGCACAATTTGTTAGCACCTTTAGGATTGACAAAACCTTCTGGTTGCATCACATACAACTCTTCTTTAAGAAAACCATTAAGGAATGCAGTTTTGTTTATCCATTTGCCAGATTTCATAAAATGCGGCAATTGCTAACATGATTCAGACAGACTTAAGCATAGATACGAGTGAAAAACTCTCATCGTAGTCAACACCTTGAACTTGTCGAAACCTTTTGCGACAATTCTAGCTTTGTAGATAGTAACACTATCAGCGTCCGTCTTCCTCTTGAAGATCCATTTAATCTGAATGTCTCGCCGATCATTGGGCAAGTCAATCAAAGTCCATACTTTGTTTTCATACATGGATCTTATCTCAGATCTCATGGCCTCAAGCCATTTTGCGGAATCTGGGCTCACCATCGCTTCTTCATAGTTCGTAGGTTCGTCATGGTCTAGTAACATAACTTCCAGAACAGGATTACCGTACCACTCTGGTGCGGATCTTACTCTGTAAGACCTACGAGATTCTGTAGTAACTTAATCTGAAGTTTCATGATCATCATCATTAACTTCCTCACTAATTGGTGTAGTAGTCACAGGAACAGATTTCTGTGATGAACTACTTTCAAATGAGGGAGCAGGTACAGTTACCTCATCAAGTTCTACTTTCCTCCCACTCACTTCTTTCAAGAGAAACTCCTTCTCTAGAAAGGATCCATTCTTAGCAACGAATGTTTTGCCTTCGGATCCGTGATAGAAGGTGTACCCAACAGTTTCCTTTGGGTATTCTATGAAGACGCACTTCTTTGATTTGGGTTCGAGCTTATCAGGTTGAAAACCTTTTTTTATATAAGCATCACAACTCCAAACTTTAAGAAACGACAGCTTAGGTTTACTGCTAAACCATAGTTCATACGGTGTCGTCTCAACGGATTTAGATGGTGCCCTTTTTAAACGTGAATGCAGCTGTCTCTAATGCATAACCCCAAAACGATAGTGGTAAAACCGATAAGAGACATCATAGATCGCACCATATCCAATAAAGTGCGGTTACGACGTTCGGACACACCATAACATTGTGGTGTTCCAGGTGGCGTGAGCTATGAAACTATTCCACATTGTTTTAATTGAAGACCAAACTCGTAACTCAAATATTTGTCTCCGCGATCAGATCGTAGAAACTTTATTTTCTTGTTACGATGATTTTTCCACTTCACTCTGAAATTCTTTGAACTTTTCAATTATTTCAGACTTATGTTTCATCAAGTAGATATACCCATATCTGCTCAAATCATTTTGTGAAGGTCAGAAAATAACGATACTTGCCACGAGCATCAACACTCATTGGATCGCATACATCGGTATGTATTATTTCCAATAAGTCAGTAGCTTGTTCCATTGTTCCGGAGAACGGAGTTTTAGTCATCTTGCCCAAAAGACACGGTTCGCAAGCATCAAATGATTCATAACCAAGTGATTCCGAAAATCCATCTTTATGGAGTTTCTTCATGCGCTTTACACCGATATGACCCAAACGGCAGTGCCACAAATAAGTTGCACTATCATTATTAACTTTGCATCTTTTGGCATCAATATTATGAATATGTGTATCACTATGATCGAGATCCAACAAACTATTTTCATTGGGTGTATAACCATCGAAGGTCTTATTCATGTAAACAGAATAACAATTATTCTCTAACTTTAAATGAATAACCGTATCGCAATAAACACGATCAAATCATGTTCATGCTCAACGCAAATGCCAAATAACATTTATTTAGGTTTAACACTAATCCCGAAAGTATAGGGAGTGTGCGATGATGATCATATCAGTCTTGGAACTACTTTCAACACACATCGTTACTTCACCCTCAACTAGTTTCTGTTTATTCTGCAACTCCTGTTTCGAGTTACTACTCTTAGCAACTGAACCAGTACCAAGTATCGAGGGGTTGCTATAAACACTAGTAAAGTACACATCAATAACATGTATATCAAATATACTTATGTTCACTTTGCCATCCTTCTTATCCGCCAATCACTTGGGGTAGTTCCGCTTCCAGTGACCAATCCCTTTGCAGTAGAAGCACTTAGTCTCAGGCTTAGGACCAGACTTGGGCTTCTTCGCAGGAGTGACAACTTGCTTGTCATTCTACTTGAAGTTCCCTTTCTATCCCTTTGCCCTTTTCTTGAAACTAGTGGTCTTGTCAATCATCAACACTTGATGCTCTTTCTTGATTTCTACCTTCGTCGATTTCAACATCACGAAGAGCTCGGGAATCGTTTTCGTCATCCCTTGCATACTATAGTTCATCATGAAGTTCTACCAACTTGGTGATGGTGACTAGAGAATTCTGTCAATCACTATTTTATCTGGAATATTAACTCCCACTTGATTCAAGCGATTGTAGTACCCAGACAATTTGAGCACATGCTCACTAGTTGAGCGATTCTCCTCCATCTTTTAGCTATAGAACTTGTTGGAGACTTTATATCTCTCAACTCAGGTATTTGCTTGAAATATTAACTTCAACTCCTGGAACATCTCATATGGTCCATGACGTTCAAAACGTCTTTGAAGTCCCGATTCTAAGCCATTAAGCATGGTGCACTAAACTATCAAGTAGTCATCATATTGAGCTAGCCAAACGTTCATAACTTCTGCATCTGCTCCTGCAATAGGTTTGTCACCTAGCGGTGCATCAAGGACATAATTCTTTTGCGCAGCAATGAGGATAAACCTCAGATCACGGATCCAATCCGCATCATTGCTACTAACATTTTTCAACACAATTTTCTCTAGGAATATATCAAAATAAACATATAAAAGCAACAACGCAAGCTATTGATCTACAAAATAATTTGCAAAATACTACCAGGACTAAGTTCATGATAAATTTAAGTTCAATTAATCATATCACTTAAGAACTCCCACTTAGACAGACATCTCTCTAGTCATCTAAGTGATCACGTGATCCAAATCAACCAAATCATGTCCGATCATCACGTGAGATGGAGTAGTTTCAATGGTGAACATCATTATGTTGATCATATCTACTATATGATTCACGCTCGAAGTTTCGGTCTCCGTGTTTCGAGGCCATATCTGTATATGCTAGGCTCGTCAAATTTAACCCGAGTATTCCGCGTGTGCAACTGTTTTGCACCCGTTGTATTTGAACGTAGAGCCTATCACACCCGATCATCACGTGGTGTCTCAGCACGAAGAACTTTCGCAATGGTGCATACTCAGGGAGAACACTTCTTGATAATTAGTGAGAGATCATCTTAAAATACTACCGTCAATCAAAGCAAGATAAGATGCATAAAGGATAAACATCACATGCAATCAATATAAGTGATATGATATGGCCATCATCATCTTGTGCTTGTGATCTCCATCTTCGAAGCACCGTCGTGATCACCATCGTCACCGACGCGACACCTTGATCTCCATCGTAGCATCGTTGTCGTTACGCCATCTATTACTTCTACGACTATCGCTACCGCTTAGAGATAAAGTAAAGCAATTACAGGGTGTTTGCATTTCATACAATAAAGCGACAACCATATGGCTCCTGCCAGTTGCCGATAACTTCGGATACAAAACATGATCATCTCATATAATAAAATATAGCATCACGTCTTGACCATATCACATCACAACATGCCCTACAAAAACAAGTTAGACGTCCTCTACTTTGTTGTTGCAAATTTTACGTGGCTGCTACGGGCTTTAGCAAGAACCGTTCTTACCTACGCATAAAAACCACAACGATAGTTCGTCAAGTTGGTGCTGTTTTAACCTTCGCAAGGACCGGGCGTAGCCACACTCGATTCAGCTAAAGTGAGAGAGCCAGACACCCGCCAGCCACCTTTAAGCACGAGTGCTCACAACGGTGAAACCAGTCTCGCGTAAGCGTACGCGTAATGTCGGTCCGGACCGCTTCATCTCACAATACCGCCGAACCAAAGTATGACATGCTGGTAAGCAGTATGACTTGTATCGCCCACAACTCACTTGTGTTCTACTCGTGCATATAACATCAACGCATAAAACTAGGCTCGGATACCACTGTCGGGGTTCGTAGTAATTTCAAAAATTTCCTACGCACACGCAAGATCATGGTGATGGCATAGCAACGAGAGGGGAGAGTGTTGTCCACGTACCCTCGTAGACCGTAAGCGGAAGCGTTAGCACAACGCGGTTGATGTAGTCGTACGTCTTCACGATCCGACCGATCCAAGCACCGAACATACGGCACCTCCGAGTCCTAGCACACGTTCAGCTCGATGACGTCCCTCGAACTCCAATCCAACCGAGTGTCGAGGGAGAGTTCCGTCAGCACGACGGCGTGGTGATGATGATGATGCTCTACCGGCGCAGGGCTTCGCCTAAACTCCGCGACAATATGACCGAGGTGGAATATGGTGGAGGGGGGCACCGCACACGGCTAAGGAACGATCACATAGATCAACTTATTTGTCATGGGGTGCCCCCCTGCCCCCGTATATAAAGGAGCAAGGGGAGGAGGCGGCCGGCCAGGGAGAGGCGCGCCAAGGGGAGTCCTACTCCCTTCCTTGTTGGAGTAGGAGAAGGGGGAAAGAGAGGGAGAGGAGGAAGGAAAGAGGGGCTGCACCCCTTGTCCAATTCGGACCAGAGGGGGGCTGCGCGCCTCCTTCCTTTCGGCCTCTCTCCTCAATTCCCGTATGGCCTAATAAGGCCCATATACTCCCCGACGAATTCCCGTAACTCTTCGGTACTCCGAAAAATACCCGAATCACTCGGAACCTTTCCGAACTCCGAATATAGTCGTCCAATATATCGATCTTTACGTCTCGACCATTTCGAGACTCCTCGTCATGTCCTCGATCTCATCCGGGACTCCGAACTCCTTTGGTACATCAAAACTCATAAACTCATAATATAACTGTCATCGAAACCTTAAGCGTGCGGACCCTACGGGTTCGAGAACTATGTAGACATGACCTAGAACTATTCTCAGTCAATAACCAATAGCGGAACCTGGATGCCCATATTGGTTCCTACATATTCTATGAAGATCTTTATCGGTCAAACCGCATAACAACATACGCTGTTCCCTTTGTCATCGGTATGTTACTTGCCCGAGATTTGATCGTCGGTATCCAATACCTAGTTCAATCTCGTTACCGGCAAGTCTCTTTACTCGTTCCGTAATGCATCATTCCGTAACCAACTCATTTGGTCACATTGCTTGCAAGGCTTATAATGATGTGCATTACCGAGAGGGCCCAGAGATACCTCTCCGACAATCGAAGTGACAAAACCTAATCTCAAAATACGCCAACTCAACATGTACCTTCGGAGACACCTGTAGTACTCTATAATCACCCAGTTACGTTGTGACGTTTGGTAGTACCCAAAGTGTTCCTCCGGTAAACGGGAGTTGCATAATTCTCATAGTTACAGGAACATGTATAAGTCATAAAGAAAGCAATAGCAATATACTAAACGATCAAGTGCTAGGCTAACGGAATGGGTCATGTCAATCACATCATTCTCCTAATGATGTGATCCCATTAATCAAATGACAACACATGTCTATGGTTAGGAAACATAACCATCTTTGATTAGTGAGCTAGTCAAGTAGAGGCATACTAGTGACTATATGTTTGTCTATGTATTCACACATGTATCATGTTTCCGGTTAATACAATTCTAGCATGAATAATAAACATTTATCATGAAATAAGGAAATAAATAATAACTTTATTATTGCCTCTAGGGCATATTTCCTTCAGGGGGATGGCACACAGATAGCGGGGAAAGGCTCGGAAAGGATGATGGGGATCTGCCCGATCATGAGGGTGCGAGGGTCGATGGTTGCGGCAGACGATGAGCTTCCGGGTTCCATGCTACGAGGGCAAAAAGCTGGGTTAGAGGCAACGGTGAATGAATCTGGTAGGGGAGGAAAGAAGGGCCAGATCCTACGATACCTGCAGTCGCGGCTACGGTGGCCGTTCCGCCAGCAGCGGGCGCAATGGACAGGGTCACGGCAGAGCTCTACGCAGTGATCTAGGGCGAGGCAAAGGAAGCAGCGGCGACGCCTTTTGGTGGATGGAGGCGAGAGGGGGTGGAGGTGAGGGGAAGGAGCCGGCGTGGGGATATATAGGGTAGCCGGGGCAGCGACGCACTGCGGTTATGGGGACTAGAGAGTAGCA
>NC_057795.1:115941127-115942915 GCF_018294505.1 Triticum aestivum | reverse complement strand
ACGACCGGGGGGGGGGTGCGCGATGGTGATGGAGGTTTTTGGTAGGGTTTAGATGCGATGATTATAGCTAGATGCTGGTCAGGACTAGAGGGGGGGGGTGCGATCTTCCTAATTGTAGTCAATCTGCTACAGCAGCTTATCCTTCAAAGTACCGATCCTGACCTACATCACCCCATTTTTACCCACATGCCCCCTACTGTACTACAATATGCAGACAATACCTTGATCATCGCAAACGCCTCTCCCTCCGCTGCTGCCTCACTCAGGAACATCCTTCAAAACTTTGCTCAAGCTACTGGCCTCACCATAAACTTCTCTAAAACAACCCTAGCAACCTTGCACGTAGACGAAACCCTAGCTGCCAACACCGCCCTCGCTATGGAATGCACGCGTGCACCCCTCCCCCAAATCTATCTTGGGCTTCCCCTCGCTCCTACCAGGCCACCATCCTCTGCCTTCGCACCGTTAGTCACTCGAACCCGTAAGCTTCTAGCAGGCTGGCGGGCCAAGCTCCTCGACAGAGGTGACCGTTTCATCCTCATCTCGGCCATTCTTGACTCCCTGCTCACTTACTATATGTCTGTATTCCGCATCCCTAGGAAAACCCTGAAAGTCATTGACTCCCTGAGACGATCATTTTTCTGGGTTGGTGAGGATGAATGCTCGGGTGCCAAATGCTTAATTGCATGGAAAAATGTTTGCTTGCCAAAAAAAATCAGTGGCTTAGGGCTGAAAAACTTACAGGTTCAAAATGACTGCCTCCTAATGAAGTTTGCTGTCAAGGCTCTCTCATCCACGCCCTCTCCATAGCTTGATTGGCTTGAACTCCAACACCCCAATGCCCTAGTCTCCTCAGGCCCACATGCTTCATTCCTATGCCGCACGATAGCCCTACAACTCCCAACCCTACAGTCAATCTCCTTCGTCTTAACAAATAGTGGCACGCATACTTACTTCTGGGGCTAGACTCATGGCTCACCCCAAAACCCCTAGCTACCACTTACCCAAACCTCTTCTCACACTCAACACTGCAGCTGGTTAAGGTGGCTAACATATTGCGCTTCGGTATCGAAACAAACCTCCGTAATCGTCTTTCACTTGCTGCAGAAACAGAACTGGTCTCGCTTTTGGCTGTTTTGCAGGACTTCACGCCTTCGGCAGACGAGGATCAGTGTTTCCTCCATAGGGGACATGCTTTCTCCATCAGAAGAGCCTACGGCACCATCATGGCAAGGCCAGAACCGAACCTCATTCCCCCTCTCATTTGGGCAACCAAGGCCCCACGCAAGATCAAGATCTTCGCTTGGCTACTTTTCAAGGATCGTCTCAACACCGCCGTCAACCTTCACCACAAGAACATCATTGACTCCGACTTGTGCACTCGATGTAACTTGCTGCCAGAAGACTCCATCCACCTATTTGTCTCCTGCCCCCTCGCCAACAGCATCTGGCAAAGAATTGGCGTTCTACCCCAAGATGAAGATCTCAATGAACTATGGGATCTGCCACTGCCCCAACACTTACCTACCAACGCATGGCCTCTCATCCTCCTTGCGCTCCTTTCGTCTATTTGGGCTGCAAGAAATGATATGCTCTTCAGAAACATCGACCAATGTTCTGCAATAACTCTTAGGAACCTAATAGCTAACTTAGATCTATGGTCACACCGTCTTGTGGATACGGTGGACAAGGAGGACGTCTTCTCGTGGCGGACCTACCTCTCTGCACGATGCATCGTGCCCCTGTAACCTGTTTCTGCTGTTGCGGCAGCCGTTTTGAGGAATATAT